>NC_034594.1:7992143-8012034 GCF_900095145.1 Mus pahari | reverse complement strand
TTTCTCAATTAGTGATCAAGGGGGGAGGGCCCCTTGTGGGTGGTGCCATCTCTGGGCTGGTAGTCTTGGTTCTATAAGAGAGCAGGCTGAGCAAGCCAGCAAAGAACATCCCTCCATGGCTTCTGCATCAGCTCCTGCTTTCTGACCTGCTTGAGTTCCAGTCCAGCATCCTTTGGTGATCAACAGCAGTATGGAAATGTAAGCGGAATAAACCATTTCCTCCCCAACTTGCTTCTTGGTCATGATGTTTGTGCAGGAATAGAAATCCTAACTAAGACACATGGCCTATGATTATTTAATTTTTTTTAAATTTCAGTCAGTTATCTAACAAATACCAACTCTTGCATCTACATTGTTTCCCTTTCCCTAAAATGACAGCAATCTGTTTTGTTCTAAATGATACCTATTTGGTTTGTTTGTTTTTTGTTTTTTGTTGTTGTTGTTGTTGTTAGCTATTTGCGTGGTGAATTTTATTGTCTAAAAATATGTTCTATTGAATTGGGAATTTTAATTTTTTAATTTCAGGAGTTAAATTAGTAGATGAAATATAATAATAGCCATATGACTCAGAATTAGTTAAAGAATACACATTTGGATAGTGCATTTTATTTGTCACGTCTTTATTTGAAATTTCTTTTGCGTTGGTGATTTAAATGTTGTGGTAACATTTTTGCTTATTCCAGATACTAACATATATTTTCATTGTGTTTTGAAAAATAAGCTCAGAAATCTGATACCATTTTTTTTAAATTATTATATTTTATAGAAAATATGGTTACAGAAACTTTCATTTTTATCTAAATTGTATTATAAAATGTTTTAATTACTCTCAATATGTAAAATATTTCACTTTTCAAATTATTCATTTAGCTACTGGAATAATAATAGAGTCTGAGTATTATGGATGATTACAATAAATAAAAATTCACTTTTCACACTAGAAATATATTTGACAAAATATTTGAACTAAATCATCAATATTAATGTTTTCTATTGTGATATTTTATTTTTGAACACAAACTATATTTTTAATAATGCAGAAATAAAATATAAATTACTTTATCTTTCATATAAATACTTTTTGTTGTTTTGGTTTTTTTTTTTTTCGAGACAGGGTTTCTCTGTGTATTCCTGGCTGTCCTGGAACTCACGCTATAGACCAGGCTGGCCTCAAACTTAGAAATTTGCCTGCCTCTGCTTCCCAAGTGCTGGGATTAAAGGCGTGCGCCACCATGCCTGTCAATATGCAAATACATTTTTATGTGAACCTATTTATTAACATCAAGGATAATAATATTAGAGAATAGGTAAAATATTATGTATCCCTCAACATCCATATTTGTCAGGAATGACAATCAGAATACTTGATATTATTTTTGCATGATTAAATTTATCTTAATATAGGTATGTTTTTATAGGAAAATTTCTAAGAGAATATGTGTCCCCATGATGTGGTTTTTCTTGTATATATTTCCTTTCTTCCCTGTTCTTATAAAAAAGTACTTAATAAACTTGTTGAGTTTCAAAGGTCCCAAGATAAGTAAATCTACTTAAACTATTTAGATGGTTTTTTTATTATGTAAAGCTGTAGTAAGGATATATCTATATAGATATATCTATATAGATATATCTATATCTATATTGTATATCTAATTTAGTTGAATAAGTTTTCCAGGCCTGGTCCCAGTGACCTACCTGTATTCACTTAGACATCACCTTGTAAAGATACTACAAAGCTTGCAGTTGATACATGGCTCATTAGGAACATCCTATTGGATAAGATGTAGCAATTAGTCAGGAGCTATGTAATCAAAGTCATAATAAATGAAAGCTTAAAATATGGACACAGCACTTACACAATACTTGCCACATCCCCGAATGTCTTGATGCCATTCAGAGTTTGAGCTGAAGAAACTGAAGCAAAGTAGCAAAAGGACATTCCATCAGGAAGATGCAAATCAACGATTCCTCTTACTGTTTGTTGACCAGTGTCTGCGGCTATCTGTTTGATATGATATATTCAGTTTTTCTTTATAACACTGTAAATATTTGTGGGAGAAGCTAAGGGAATGGAATGACAAACTTATGGTATTTACACATTCCCTTTGAGAACAATACAGATGGAAACTGCAGTTAGGTCAGGAAAGGAAAGACAAATAACTGGACAATATAGTATGGGAAGACAAAAATGTCTGTAGATAGCCCAGGTCATCAACGTGGCTGTTTTCTGCTTTAAAGGAAATCTTCAAGTGTTATTTAATTTTTGAGTTTGCATTTGTGGATACTGATAAAAGTAGTTGATGATATATAAATAATGGTAGGTTTATACCTGATTAGGTTCATTCTTATTATTTATTTGAGTAAAAAAATTAATATGTGTATGAATGCACATCCGTATGTAGGTATATACATGTGAGAACGGATGCTGCAGGATGTCAGGGATATCAGATTCCATTGGAACTGGAGTTACAGGTGTGCTCAATATGGATTCTGGAAATCAAACTCTTGTCATCTGCAAGAAGAGTATATGCTACTACCTGCTGAGTCATCTCTCCAATCTGTCCATTAATAATCTTTTTTCTTCTTCTCTCCTTGTTATTAATTAAAAAGTGATATAATAATATTTTTGACATTTATTCCTACTTCAGAATATGTAATATCTACTAGAATTTAAATATTAATACACACATTAGAAGAATCTCAGTCACATAGACACATAACTATTTCATTCTGTACGTTTATTTTATACATTGTATATTATGAATGACATTTACAAGAAAACCACTATCTTAAAATATGAAATAATATAATATACAAAACTGTTAACTATGTAGTGTATTTATTAACATTTGTGTATGTTAGGGTTCAGGAATTACCACACAAACCACACAAACACCAGATTCTAGTGCTAGTGCCAGTCTCTGTGGATCTTCTTTCCTGTTCTTGGTTCTTCTTGAGGTAGTGGGATCAAGCATCAGTGGAAGTAAGATTTGTTCTTAGGAGATATTTAGAATTACTATATGATATTTACATATCTAAGGCTAGGTTGCTTTTCTACTCTAGTCAAGTGCCTGAGTCCCTTAGAGACCAGAAACTGCAGTCTCTGTCATTTAGCATCTCATCCTAATACAACAAGGTGTTGAATAAAGGATGAATTGCTAGAGCCTTTCCCTTTTGGCAGATGTCTTTTGCTTGTTAGGCTAGGGGGAAGTTTGGAGCAATAAATTTCTATTGAACCAGGAGTAGGGAATCACATTTGCAGAAGGAAAAACTTTTATACAAGCAAATATGGGTTACACTCGCATTAAATTCATGCACAGATTCATGCATGCACATTTTTAAAAATCTTGATTCGAGCCAGCTGGGCCCAGTTTTCATATTATCACAAGTAAATACTTATACACTCATCCCTACATATATATATATATATATATATATATATATATATATATATATATATATATATGACAAAGTGTCATTGCAAAAGAACTCATTCATTCTGGATGAAAATGAGCTCCAATCTTTATTGCATAAAGAAAAAGCTTCTACTCTTTAATTGGTAAATGAATTATACCCAAGTCTGTAAGAAGAAAGCTTTGTTCTCTTTAATAAGACTAACACTGCCTTGCTATTAAGAAAGAAACTGTTCTGTCCTATGGTAAGGAGAGGCCTGCCTGCTCTTTGTTCTCTCTCTCTCTCTCTCTCTCTCTCTCTCTCTCTCTCTCTCTCTCTCTCTCTCTCTCTCCAGCTTCTTCTTCTTTCCTTTTCTCCTTAGCATTCTGCATATTGCTCTCTTCTTACTTTAAGTTGCTTTATAGTTTCTAAGTTATTTCACTCTGCATTCTCCTTTTAATCTTGCTCTCTCCTCCTGCTCTGATATCATAGTAATGCCCCTACTCTCAATACCATCATTCCTGAGCTAGGTTATGCCTAAGAAGGGTGTTCTCAGCTCAGTTCTGTCTCCTCTCTTTGTCCTCAGCATGTATACATCTTTCAGAACACACAGTCATGTGGTAAAAAGTTTACACATAAATCCAAATCATTAATAGAATTAGAAGTTCATAATAGAGGTTGTTTGCATGCATATCCATTAGGATTAATTATATGGATAAACATTCATCATTTGTCACAAGCTCAACAGGTTTATGGAGGGTTAAAAATCATATAAAAATTAACTATATATATATATACATATATCGAATATATGTATGCATGTATATATGTACCCATGTATAATTTGGGTGTATATATTTATACTCAAATTTTAAAATATTATTCTGAATTTAAGTGATTATTAGAAAAAATGATATTTATGTGAGTTAAAGTGTATAATGTAGGTAGAAAGAACAAAATTTTAGGCAAGTCTTTTATAGTTTTCCCATAAACTTAGAATCAACAATAATTTAGCTAAGTGTAAACAAATAAAAATAAGGAAGTACAGTCATTGCTAGAGCTAAAATTAAAAAATAAAGAAATCTGTTAGATTTTATGTCCTCATTTTTAAATTAATTTGAAAAAAATTTACATAATTATGTCAGTGGGTAATTTCATGGTAACATTTATATAGAGAACAAAGTTGTAATATGCAATGCAATCTCACAATATTGCCAAAAATGTTTAGAAGGATCCATATAGAAGAATATAAATAATAGAATAATAGAAAATCTGAAGATTTAATAATTACAATAAAAAGAATTAAAATCTGACTTATTCAGCTTCTATAAGGATTTTAATTAAAGAAATGGATATCAATTTCTATTGTTCTAAATAGAATTTTAAAGTTTGGAATTTTCTTACTGTGGGGATGGAAGAGATTTACATCAGTTAAAGTACCCCTTTTACCATCATTGAGGTAAGTTATGAACAAATTCAAACTATGCCAGGACTTTGAGTCAGGAACCCATGCAGAGACCATAGAGGAATGTTGCTTACTGCATTTCATGGCTTCCTTATTATCCTTTCTTTCTTATATGTATACATGTCCATGAGCATCCACATATGTATGTGCATGTCAAAATAAGACAACATATGCATATACATGTACATATACATATATGACTTTTTTTCATGTTATACCTATTCTTAAATGTACACTGGGCATTGTAAATGTCATTGCTTTTAATTTTTTAAAACAGTCATTAATATAATAATCTTTTTAAACTATTATATGAAGACCTCATGAAAGAATTATATAATTTGCCTGAAGTCGCAAGACATGTAAATGTCACAGTTTGAATGTAGATTCAAATTCTGACATATTAAATGTAAATGTTGGAATGTGTTGTGCTCTCTCTCTCTCTCTCTCTCTCTCTCTCTCTCCAATGTTTGTGTGTTATGAAATATATATAAAACTATGCTTTGAAATATTCTGCAACAGTAGTCCCCAACTTCTCTAGGAACAACATAATCAAGCACGGAAATAAACAAGGATTTGAAACAGAATCCACCCGACCTGACCTAATTTTTGTTCATAGCTGTAATTTTTCAATTCACCTAAGGTCACATAAGTGTTCTTTGAATTAATTAATTGCATATTGGGATGTACTTGATTAATTGCAAAATGAAATTTAAAATGCCTATCTGTCATGATTAATAGGAAGAACTGTTGCACTCTGACTTTCTTTTACATAGTATAATTGTAGGGATCAAATAATATCAATATAATTTATATAGCTTTTTGTGAGTAATATATATGAACCTACTAATATTTTTGAGACAGGAACACGCATATTTATGTGTTTTGTGTTAATAGCTTCATGTCTGTATATGTAAATAAGTGATAATAATACAATTTCATTATACAGAATATCCAGGTTGGATTTTTGCATTTAGGAATCTGTGTGTTTTTCTCTCTCTCTCTCTCTCTCTCTCTCTCTCTCTCTCTCTCTCTCTCTCTCTCTCTCTCTCTCTCTCTCTCTCTCTNTAATACAATTTCATTATACAGAATATCCAGGTTGGATTTTTGCATTTAGGAATCTGTGTGTTTTTCTCTCTCTCTCTCTCTCTCTCTCTCTCTCTATCTCTCTCTCTCTCTCTCTCTCTCTCTCTCTCTTTCTCTCTCTCTCCTCTCTCTCTCTGTGTGTGTGTGTGTATGTTTTTCTGTCTGTATCTGTGTATGTAAGCAATTAATAAAGAAAGAGGTCGTAAATTTTAAAGAAAGCAAGGAGAGTAATGTCAGAGGATTGGAAAGGAGAAAATAGAAGAAGAAATTTTAAGTTCTATCTGTTATTCAAATTATCATTTATGTAAAGTTGTAATAGAGTCCTTAAAATTACGCACTTGGCTCATCCACTTCCAAAAAGGTTCCACTTTGCAATCATCTCTTCCACCTAAACCTCACTAGTACAGGAATTGCAGGCATGGGTCCTCATACCTGGTTTTAAAAAAAAAGGTTTATCTTAATTTTCATGTTATACTAAAATCTCTTTATTTACCACTTCCTTATCACCTCTCAGTCTCCCTCATATGCCCTTCTTGAGAATTCACCTTATTTTTTCCTTAGTTGTTCACACATACACACACAAACAAAAACATATATGTGCATCTGTATATGTGTGTGTATGCATATATTGGGGTATATAAATACACATACACATATACATTTGTAAATATATAAGTATGGCATACTCAATGTTTATACTGACGTTGTAACATTTTTTACTCTTGGTTGGAGAAGTGTAATGAATGAATAAATTCTTAAAAGAAAGAACTGACATAAACAAATTGATCTAAAAATTGGTATTTTTAGTAAAATAGAATTTCAATTATAAGTCATTTTATAAATGAGGAAGATGATGTTGAATAGGCACATGACAGAAACTTGTTTAAGCTTAATGACCTAATAAAACTGACAGCAACATTAAGATTTTGAATACTATTTGTATAATTTCAAACTAATGAAATAAATAGGAGCCACACATACATTATGGATACCTGTTATAAATAAATATATATCCTTCATGGCTTTAACATTAACTCCATATGACTTTGTGTTATTCTTTGAGGTGTTCTTTTAAAATGTGAAATGGATAGACGAAGGATTGAAAATAATTTTCCCATATCATGTTACATTTAGAAGTACATAGATAGTAAAATTCACAAAATTCATTGTAAGAAGATTAAGAACTATGCTCTGTACAGCATGAACATCTTCACTAGAGAATATAAATTGAAATTAAATGATAAGATTAAAAACCATGCAATTAGAAGGCTTAGGGAAGAAACTTTTGCTGGTTTTTAGGAAACTTCAGAATATCAATTTGGTTCATTTTCTACTAAAGTACATACACAACTAGAAAGTTATATCAAGATTTTACATATATTTTCTAAGATCAGGTTCCAATAGCTGTGAAGTTCCTTTTTCATGCCAACTGTAGAACTGTAAATATTAATCAGTTTAGTGGTTCCTTTTTCATGCCAACTGTAGGAACTGCAAATATTTATCAGTTTAGTGGCTAACTTCAATATTGTCAAGCAGATTAAGGGTATGAAGACCTAAAAAAAAAAAATCACTTTTGTGACTTCAGTACACCCACAACTTATATTTTTAATCTGAAGTTTTTAGTCCAAATGAATGAGTCAATTTTGAACAAGAACCAGAGAACCAGTACAGACCATAAAATAACTAGATGTAGATTTTGTATAATTCAAAAATGTTCAGTTATATATCTGAAATATTCTCTTTTGGCAGCCTCTGAATTCTTTGAAAGAGAGCAGATGCATACACTTAATCTCCTGTGGACACTTTCTGAATTCTCCTGAGATGTTGGATTGAATTAGGCTGCAGTTTGCCTCCTGACAGATCCGGTCTGTATGCCATCATTCTGATACCACTCTCTGTCAACTGCCAGTTCAGTAACACGATTTGCCTCTCTAATGCTTGTCTATCTGTTAATCTGTGATAAACCCGAGGTGATGGTGTCTGTCAGGTCAAATTACTTATGACAGTGTCTGGCAGAAATATAAAACAGGAGTTTAGATGAATCATCAATGAATTTCTGTTGTAATATCAATCATAACTATTATTTTTATTTAAACTTCTACATACAGATAGAACATGCTGTTATAGAAACAATGCTCTTGTTTTATAATCTTGATTTTTTTTCATTTTTAATTTTCTTCATTTCAGATGTTTTTCTACTGTATTGGATTCTAACTGTTCTAGCAACCTAAGCGTTCTTGCACATGGAGAGGAAAAACCGAGGAAAGCATTTGTATTTTCTACTTCCAAATTAAGCTACTTCAAATTATCCATAGAAAAGCAAGATAAAAATATGCATGAAAGTAAAAATAGAGTTTACTTTTTAATATTAGTCTGCAGTTTATTGTTTGTTATAATTAGCATATTTTAAAAATATTTTCTAGATCCTTGAATTTCATTCTTTCCAAAAAGTACTACTGTTTATAAGTGCAACAGAAATCACTTATAAAGCAAAATTACTACTTATTATCATTCCATAAATGAAAAGATAAGATATTAAGCTGATGGGAGGATTACTAAGGAAAGAGATGTTTCACTATTAGCGCTGAAACCTCAATGCACTTTGAATACTACTAGGAATGTTTTATAATTACAATTAACATATTGACAGTGAATGAATGGCTTTAGAATATCAAGTTGTGGTTAGAATTCTACTAAATTCTACATAAGTCATAACAACATTTTTTATTAGATAT
Organism: Mus pahari; assembly: GCF_900095145.1. Taxonomy (NCBI): domain Eukaryota; kingdom Metazoa; phylum Chordata; class Mammalia; order Rodentia; family Muridae; genus Mus; species Mus pahari. The sequence goes on along the minus strand of NC_034594.1, from coordinate 8,003,358 downwards.
TTTCTTTATTTACATTTCAAATGTTATCCTCTTTCCTGGTTTCCCCTCTGAAAAGCCCCTATCCCCTCCCCCCTTCCCCTGCTCACCAAAACTTTTACATTAAAAAGTTTTAATGTAAGGCATGCATAGGAAGTAGTAAAGATTTATTGATACCAACAACATGATGAATATGTAATATAGAAAATACCTAAATGAAGTTAATCATTTAAATTCATAATATGCTTTAATGAAAATGTAAAAACCTTTGAAGTTGTGTGGGTTTCATTAATACAGGAAGTATTTAGAAATATATTACATATAGTGAAACAAGATTCTAAAATTTTAAACAATGGTAAACTTTCCACTATTTTATCAGTTAATCTTCAGAATAACATACCACCTAAGCAATATTTTCACAGATATTAATGGTCTAATTTTGGTAGAAAGTTCACATGGCAAATCTGAAACTTTGAAAATTTTGAATACAACTCCAGGCTTGAGATACAATATTCATTAATACTTAGTAATTATGATGATATGATTTTTAAAACACAAAATAGTGCATATTGATAACTACCTTGACTATTTTACTCAATTACTGAGTAAATTTCACTTACTTATTTATATTCTAGAAAGTGAAATCACCATTTATTAAAAGAATGCAGCTGAAAGCATGGTATTGGACTACGTATACATATATATCATTTTTGTTCTATAAAAAAACCCAAATGTAGTTAAGTGCCATCTATACCACAAAGTTTACAGAATACATTATAATGGAGGTGAGAGGTATATTTTTAAAGCTCTTTTTCCATCAAATATCAAGACGTATTTCAGGCTCCTCTTTCTCAATTTCTGTACCTGAATTCTCCAGAAATCTTGTATAATACACTATAAATACAGTAGATATTTTGAATAGCAGTAGAGTTGAGGAGAGTGGAGCAGCACACAGAGAAGGGAGAAGGAGGTAGTGTTACCAGGAGAAGCTTCCAGGGAAAGTTTAGAGTGAGAACAAGCTAGAAATAGGCAAGGGCAGAGTGAGCAAGGGAATGGGAAGGAGCCAAAAGATTCAAAACAATCGCTAGAGTTAATATGAGGTCAAGCAAAGAGATTCAGAGGCCAGGAGAAAAGCTAGATTGAATAAGTCAGCTAGGAGAGGAGGTGAAGTCAGAATGGCTGAGATGAATCAGCCAGCTAGAGCTTGGAAAGATCAAGACTAGGTAAGCTTATTCAGCAGGAAGTCTCAGAGGCGGAAAACCTCCTGGGCCTAGATTACATTGTATGGAGGCTAGACACTTCCAGGCCTAGGCTTAAGTTAGCAGACTGAAGCAGTAAGCCTCCCAGACAATAATTACTACAGGAGAAAAGAAGTTAATTTTGCATATTTATTTCCTGTATTTTTTTTTTAGATATTCTGAGATATGCCATGTTAGGTATGTATAGGTATGTATAGGTATTGTTAGGTATGTATAGGTATGCTATATACCCCAAGCTGGTCTTAAATTCAGAATATGGATGTCTTAGCTTTCTGATTACCGGGATAATAGGTGACTAATGCACTCTTGAGTAGATTTTGGTTATTTCAATCTAGAGAGTGTAGAAATATTAGTTGAAATGCAAGAGAAGAAGACTCTGCTAGCTAAACCCAGCAAGCAAGTAAAATGAAAGCAACATTGACATCACATTGCTGATGTCAGCTTTGATATTTGAAGCCTGTATTCTCCTATTATATTAATTATTTGATGAAAAAATTACATATGTATCTGCTTGTTCCCAGAATTTGAAGGTTCAACCAACCCTAATAGTATGTCCAACATGAAGAATAGACTTACGCAGGTTGATGCCCACTTCCGAGGGAGCTGTAGTCAAGGGTTAGTGAAGCCTGCCAAAGGAGCATATGCTTTCCCACACTGGCAGAAGGTCTGAATGCACTCTGGCTTTTGTTTCTTGTGAACCCAGGTGCGCGAATGTAAACCATAACTTTCTAAAGTTCTATTTAATCCCTAAATTTATCATATCTAGTAATATTTCTCAAGATATAAAATGCTTTGAATAGAATATGCTACTTAGGAGCTAAGGTAGCTAATTAACTTTGTTTTGCAACAAATTCATCCAGAGAAGTCAAAATGTTCTTTTAGTTTAAGCATTATAAAACAAGCAGACTTGTGTCAGAATTCTACCATTTCTGCTTTTCAGTACCTCACTGTAGATGATTCGTGAAGAGGATTTGTCTTCTGATCTCAAATCTCCCTAACCCTTTGAACCACTGAAAACACTTTCCACAGCAAAGATTTTAGGATCAGCTATAAAGAAATGAGATATGCAATTGCTCACCCATTGAAGGCTAAGGCTCACAACCAAAAAGACAAAATCCACACAAGGATTTTGTGGACTCATGGTTGTTTTGAATTTCCCTGTGAGTAGTGCTATCTTGCTATCTGTACCTTCTAAAAAGCCTTAAGCTTTCTAACACTTTCCTTTTCCTAGATGAAGTTACTTTTCTTAGTATAATGGAAGCTATCCACAGCTTGTCAAATAGAGGTAGAATAGATGTTATACCAACATTTCTGGAGAACGTAAAAGAGCATATGCTTATATCATGTAATTTAGATATCAGCAAAATAATTGTCTAAGTAAATATTAAACTTAGGTTGCAATTATATTTTTTGATATTAAATTCTCAGGTCATTGCAAAAGTCATGATTACTTCAGAAAGCCTAAAATTGAGCCAAATGTACATCATAATATTAAAGACAAATACATCTGAAAAATTAGTTAATGTATAATACAAGTACTTTTTTAAATTGTAAATAAGAACTTTAAAATTTAAACTTAAAAGCTTTAGCAGTACATTTTCATTGCAGACTTATTTTTTTTTTTCATTCTAGTCATTAATCCTGGTTTTCCTATTTTGAAATGTTCTCTGTATTTAAACACATATAATGGTATTCCTTTTAATGAAAAGCGTTGCTTTTATTGTATTTTACTGTAAGAAACATTTACTATTTTGAATCTTTTCTAGTCTTAGCTACACTTTCTTTTTGTCATGATAAAATACGTAAAGAATTAGCTGTTGATTATGTTTTAGAAATATTTATTATGTCTATAGAAATGATTTGACAAGAATTCTTATGAAAATTTTCTCATTGATGAAAGTTATTTTTAAATTTTCCATATGCATTTAATTATATGCATATATTATAACATGTATACACATCCCTGCACTCAGGTACAGATGCTTTTAGAATTTCTACATCAGAGAATATTCTACTTCATCTGGCTACTTTTTAAAGTGTTCAGATATTTATACTCCCAGTAGAAGTTAGATTTTTCCTCCACCACCACCATTTGAAAGGATCCTCTTTTCTTTTATGTTGATGTAATGAGAGTATTGCCTTGTTACCTAAGTAGGGCTTGATGTTTAATTATGTTAGTTGAACTTACATCACACATTATCCCACAAGAACAGGCAGCATACTAGGTAACTATGATATATTTTAAAGGAAATATAAACTGACATCTGCTGATCTTTCTTCTGAACCTCTGGAGTGAATTCAGAACATTTTCTCTCTGATGTTACTGCTGCTGTTTGTGCTACATGCTCACATTATGCCTGGATGTCTAATGTGAATCTCTTAATGTTTTGCTGAAGATAGCTTTGAAGTTTGAGCCCTCTAATTTTGTACTACATTAATCTGTGATGGAAAAAAAAAATGTACCTATGTGCTTACTTAGTACCCTTGCAACCCTTCCATAAGTTTCTTTTGGCAAAAATCTCTCAGATACTTATTCTCATTCTCATTATCATAAATAGACAAATGAAAGAGTATGAACTATTTATTTTTCTTGGTGATAGTAAAGAAAAACTCAGGTCCTGAGATCCTCATAGGACTCCTGACTAAGACAAACTGTAGCTTTACCACCGCAGATGACTGCCTCTGTACGACTGATGGTCTCATTTGCAGAAAGAGGCATGGGCAAGCATAATCCTCGGTCATATCTCTTGGCGTGCTTGATAAGACCCTCATAGAACTCCTCGGCTCGCTGGGCTTTACAAGGGCTCTCTCCCGTACTGCAAAGCCTCTTAAGCCTCTTGGCTCTAAGAGCCTTGCCTGTTATTCATAATGCAAACTCAGTCATCCCTCTCTTGACCATAGGAGGCCAAATGGCCAAACTGCTGCCGCTCAGCTAAGGGCCCTCCAATATTTATTCATCAAAATTGCAAGGGCTCATGAGTTCTGTGCATGTCACATAGTAACGGAGCATAGCTGAAAGGAGAGCGGTGAAAGTAAACGCTGCTATCACATTTCCTTCAGCACTTTTCATTCCTTTGTTTACTTTGTATCCTTTTCTAATTTTATTTATTTATTTATTTTTCGTTCTGACATCAAAACCAGAACCTGGTTCATGTGTTCATGCCAGGAATGTGCTGCACCATGGAGCTGCATCTTTTGACTTTTGCTTTTGAGCTAAAGTTTCATTAAATGAAGCTGGCTACCTTAGAACTAACTCCGCAATCCAGACAAGCATTGACTTTTTCTCTTCCCTCAATCTACAAGCAAGTGGTATAACACTAGGCCCTATTTGATCAAAGATAAGTAACAAAAAAAAAAAAAAAAAGAAAAGAAAAGATTAATGTATATATGTCATCCCAGTTCCTATAATCATAGTGTCTGTATTAATAATAATGCAACTATCAGAGCTCATCTAGTATTATTTATTAAATAGTATTAAGTAGAAATATAACATTTCCTCATATATGTATTCTGCCTCTGGGACATAAGCAGGAACGGACATCAGATTGTTCCTTTTTCCCATAACTTGCTGTGGTAACTGAACCAAATTTTCTCATTATCTCTTTGTTCCTCATGATGGAATCTCCTAAGTAGCATCAAATAATTATTTTGTGTCCACATATTTTGAAATTTAAAGTGATTTGTAAGCCCTAAGTGTTATTAAATGTGAGCCTTCTGTAATAGAATTATACAATGAGTGTGTTGCTTTTATGAATGAAGTAAATGTTCTTATAAAGAGGCTAAACACATACCTTCTGTCCATCTGCCATCTGTGGAATGCTCCTGAAAGTGTCATTTATGAATCAGAGCCACCAACAGAAACTGCATCTGCCTCAATTTGTGTTGTTGCTTATATACTGCTTAATCTATGGTATCATTCTGATGTAAGATATCTCCATATTTACATTGGTTAATATAGCCAATGCAGGTATAAGTAAAAGTATTTATAGGTATATATATGAAGAGATATATAGTATAGTGTTAATATAATATAAATATCTATACACATATATACATACATATAAAAATATGCTACACATATTACTCCTAACCGTACGCCCTAGAAATCAATAAAGACACCTTTCTTTCCCTTTCATAGCTGCATAACAGTCAGCAACTTTAGTTCAACAGACTCATTTGACAAATTTTCAGAAAAATTCCACATAAGCTGCATTCAGTTTTTGAATATTGCAAACTTGATGAGCATACATTTTCCTTCTTCCAGGACAGAAATTTTGGGGTGTTCAGCTTTGATAACCATTGTTGGATTTTCTTCCACAGACTTGTACCATTTTAAGTTGCCATGAACAAAGCACATTTACTCCTCAAACTTATGTCAAATTCATGTTGCCATATTTGAAAATATTTCCCATTTTTTGGTAAAATATTAACTAGCCTTCCAGTTGTAGGCTTTTAAGGCCTACTATAGTCAAACCACTGCTCCTCGTCTGGATCCTTTGAAATCCACTTGAAAGCTTCTGAAATTGCCATAATGTATATGGCTGAAATATAGTAGTATAATATGGATAAAGTAAGCATCTGCTGCCTGTTTAAGTAATACCTAGGTCTTCTTGGTATTCAGCTGGTAGCTGAATGAGAAAAATCACTAAACCGACCATTCTGCTGCATTTGAGCATCCTTCTGCAACCAGGGGGATTAGGAGCTTTCTTCTAGAAGCAAATTCTTTCAAGTATGTTGAAACCAGTACACTTGCGTCTGCAGTTAGTAGTGGTGTGTAGCCAATTCCTGAGTTTACTCTAAGAATCGTTTTTATTGCCACAGAAGAGATTCCATGTTTATTAAGCAATTTATCACTTTATTATTACTATTATTGTTATTGCTACTGTGTTGTATCTATGTGATGTGTGTGTGTGTGCATATGATGTGTGTGTGTGTGTGTGTGTGTGTGTGTGTGTGTGTGCACCAGTGTCATTGCAGGGGTGTTTATGGATGGTGGTCAGAGGTCAAACTTTTATTTTCTCATACTACCAGGGTTCAAGGAACAAAACTCAGGTCATCTGTATTGTGCTGCCAGTGTCGTACCTGCTGAAGTATCTTCTTCACTTGGACTGCTTTTTATTCTCTTGATCTCTTCAGCATTAAGTTTTCTTAGTCTCAAATCTATGGTCCGTATTTAGTACAAATTAAGTATCTTTCAACCCTTTTGCTCTTCTCTTAAAGACTAGTATTTCACTCTAAACTTGGTCAGACAAAGGCAGCAATAGGCATTGTGTTGACAGTATCCTGGTCTTCCCCCAAATTTCCCCTGAGCTGAGTTAATTAATCCATCACTTTAAATTCAAATGTACTTGCAAGGGTGAAGGCATAGATGTTGGATTATTCTAGAAGATATGTTCATTGTGGTGGAAATGTGTTAACAATAGGCTGTCTAATTCATGACACCCAGGAGCCACGAGAGGATAAACAGAGGAGCTATACAGAGGCATAGGGAGAAAGACATGTATACACCCAGTGACTTGCTTCCCTAAGAAAGTCCTGTCCTTCATTCTGATTATACCAAATTATAAATCCATTAGTGACAACCGATTGGTATGCTCTTACTCTAATACCAATTGGTCAGTCCTCAATATATTCATAAAAATAGAATTATATATACTGAGCCAGTTAGTTTTAGAAACATATATGTGTATGTGTACAAACATGTATATATATGAATGTAACAATGATTAATAAAAAAGAGGACACTGATTTGAAAGAGAGAGAAAAAGCCAACATGGGATGGTTTGGAGGTAGAAAAAGAAGGGGAAAAGTGATGTAATTATACTATAATCTCAAAAATAAATGAAAGAAAAATCCATGCTTGAATTAAACCATTCAGAAAATTAAATCACTCATAATCCAAACATTTCCCGGAATCCTGAGAGTAACACTTAGTTTAAAAAAAAACACAGTTTATCTGTTCTCATTTAAATTTTGCATTAATTAATTAATTAATTAATTTACTTTATATCACCAGCAGAGCTTCCCCTCTCCCCTCTCCCCCTGACCCTCCCTCTCACCTCATTTTCCCCCTTATCTATTTTCTTCCTCTCTCCTCAGAAAAGGGGAGGACTCCCAAGAATATCAACAGACCTTGGAATCTGAAGTTGCAGTATAAGGAGATACGTCTTCTATTGAGACTAGACAGGGCAGCCAGTTAGGGAAAAGCAATGCCAAGGCAGGAGACAGAATTAGATACATCTCCTGTTCCTGCTGTTATTCCTCATGAAGACCCACCGGCCAACTGGTACCAACGTGCAGAGGGCCTAGGCCCATTCTAGGAATGCTTTCTATTTGGCAGTCTCTGTGGGACCCTATGTGCATAGGTTGGTTGACTCTATAAGGGCTTGGGGGTGTTCTTGACCCTTCTGGCTCCTTCAATCCTTCCTCCCCCTATTCCACAGAATTCTACAAGCTCCACCTAATGTTTGATTGTGGGTCTCTGCATCTGTTTCTATCAGTTGCTGGGTAAAGCCTCTCAGATGAGAGTCATGTTAGGCTCTTGTCTGCAAGTATAGCAGACTATCAATAGCAGTGTGGACTCCCTCTCCTGGCATGAGTCTCAAGCGGGGTCAATCATTGGTTGCCAATTCCCTCATTTTCTCTGGCACCATTATACCTGCACATCCTATATTGCATCTGATTTTAATAATATGAACACCTAATTATGTATAGGCATAAGACAGGAATAGTAGAGTCTAAAAGTTTCATTGAAGGGCATTCATTGCATTACTATTCTTTAACCTAATGTTATGTCAGGCTCTATTGGTTCTTTCATTAAAACACTGGGAATAAACATGGGAATACAATAATTAATGGCTCATTAATATTAAATAATACTTTAATTCCCCTAATACACTGAGGATACACTAATAGAAACTTTATAAATGTGACTATTAATGGAAGCAGTGAAATTTAAATTTCAGATATGGGAGTAAGTGTAGTTTGATACAGATATGGGGACCTGAGAAGGTTTGAAAGTAGTTATATGCAATGTTTGGAGAGGGGTGCATGTACATAGTATCGTCAGGTAGAGAAAATAAGCTGCAAAGTGCACCGTTTGAAAGAGGAAGTAGTGTACATAACACAAACTAAGCACCGTACCAGGTTGCTAAGCTTTCCCCTGGGCTCATCTGCTTCACTTCAGAACATACTAATAGACCACCAACTTATACCAAATCCAAAGCTAGTAACTCCATCAGGTCATACATGAGGCTTGCAGCATGTGTTTCCCTGCTCTGGATTAACCTATGCCCTAGATGGCTTTTTGTTGTTTAAACAAAAATTATGACGAAAACAAAGTTGTTCAAGAAAGGGTTCATTTGCAGTATATGTCTAAGTCACAGCCTGTCCCTTAACTTAAGGGAAATTAAGGCAGACACTCAAACAGAGCAGGAACCTGGAAGTGAAGCAGAGGCAAGAAGGGACTGTCTGCTGACTTTCTCCAATGGATTGTTCAGCCTCTGTCCTATACATCCAGGCCCACTGTGCCCAGGAGTGACACTCCCCACAAAAGGGCTGGGCCCTGTCTCCTCAATTACAAATGAAGACAATAGCCCACAGATGTGGCCACAAGCCAATATGATGGAAACATTTTGTCAGTGAGATTTCCTCTTCACAGATGACCCTAGCTTATGTCAAGTTGACAAAACACCAACAAGTATAATGCAGCTGCCTGAGCTTTCCTCCAGTGTGTTTGTAAAGTGCCTTGATTTATCACTGTGAAAGAAACAGCACTCAACTCAAAAGGAATAAGGGAGATGGTTTATTTTGGAGGCAGATATGAATGACTATCACAAGGAGCAGAGTTAGGTTTTTCCAAAGTATCATTTTGCAGTAAAATATCAATTTTATGAAGTTCTTATAGCAACATTACAAAGAAAATCTTCAAATATGTTGGTAGAAACATTAAATAGCCTGGCCACAGCAGAGTGGAAGAAAACATGCTACAGGCTTTAGGTGTTGGTTAGCAACCTTCTTATCACTGTGGTGGTTGGAAACCAGGGGTCAGTTTGTGCATTGTAAATGATTTCCTAATGATCATAAAGATGTTAGCTCATGTACAAAGGAAAGTAGTAAGTGGTTAGTAAAGGGTCTTATGATGTCACATGATAAGTTGGCTGTTGACTTTGTAACATTTTATTCTCTACACAGCATTGAGGTTCTAAGCTGTCAATCAATCTTTGCAGTTACAACATCTTTCCAGGAATTCTCAGTCACACTTTAAAAATAAAACCTCAAAAACTGTTAGCAGGTTGGAAGGTAGTATGTGGGACAACTTGTGTCTGTGTTCTTAGGCCACAGGAATTCATATTTGACCCAAATATGCTATCATTTATTTATTTAGAGGTAAGGGTTGTCTTCATAGCAATAACGCAAAATTTGACAGAACAAAGGCATGTGAATATACTACCCTTAACATGATCGAAAAGTCTTCTCATCAGCACAGATTTACAACTGGAGTTTTATCACATAAAATGAGTAAATGATTAATTTTGACATTTATGATATTTACAATCAGTACAATTTGGATGAGAGGCATACACTTGGGCAGCCTTGTTACTTAAAACATATACTGCCTAAATAAGAACTTTGTGGTTGAATACTCATGAGATAAAATAGAAATATGATATTTGTGTATCAAATTACTTTAAACGGGTAAAAGGTATAAAAGCTTTGTTTTTGTTAATCATGTAGATAACTCATCATACCAATTTTAACTTTGCTTCAAAAGTAGACTGTGTGTCTATTTAAGTGTATATGTGCATTTCTGATTCTGATTGTTAGGGGTTTCTTTATATGTTAAGTGTATTTATGTTCCCTAAGTAACCTTCCTAAATTGCAAAGCTTAGACAAACACATTCGTAAGCTTGTGTCACTTAAATGATAATTGTTAATGGCAGTAACTTTATTCCATGCTTACGTTATATGATGTCTTTTTCCTCTGGGCACAACATAACGCTGTATTGGACTTGGCACAATAGCCATGACATCTAAAACATAATAATGCAGTGATAATCAGGCTCATGGCAGTAGTGGTATAAAAAAAATGATAAAATAAGAAAAAGAGCAAGGAGACCCTCACCTGGAATTATAACTGTTGCGCCTATACCCCAGTTGTAAACCATCTTCTATCGTTGTATACTATATAGGAAGTAGAAGGCAACTAAACTGCATATTTCCATGACCTAACTACTAGTAAGATCAAGATCAGTGATGAGGTGGGACTTTGTTGTACTGCAAATTATTTTGGTGCTGCCCTGTTCATGTAAGAAACCACTCACCTATATATCACACATAAGCCTTTTAAATATATTGATTTACCAAACTGGACCCTGGTATTATCATACATTGGCTTGTCATTGTTAGAATCTCTGCTGAATTGTCTCTTGTCTTTCCATATCTGTTAATTAAAATAATTACAATGCCTTATGTCCATCACAGTGCATGCCATTCTATAGAAGCCATTCTATGCTGATTTAATAGTAAAAATTATTAGACATTGATGCCCTAAGGAAGACAGCAATAGACACGTACATTATACCTTATCTAGAATGTATTTTCATATAATCCTAGTCAAATTTAATAGAGAAAAATGTATAACAACATATCTTTTCTAACAAATTATGTGACTGTTTAACTCATAAAAAATTAAAATGTATCCTGAAAAGGCTTTAGAAATGTATCAATGTTCTCATATATTATCAATAATTATTAGGATGTTCAAATGTTATGTTCAGTTCAAATGGATTGCTTTGTCAGTTGCTAACCTTTCTATAGAATTTTAATCATGGTCATTATATATCTTTCCCATCTGCAACTTTCATCCTTTTCTAAGGAAAATGTAAACTCATGGAAATTCCAAATGCTTGCCTAGATTTGTTTAAGTATTTGCTTCTCTCTCTCTCTCTCTCTCTCTCTCTCTCTCTCTCTCTCTCTCT
>NC_034594.1:7991012-7992132 GCF_900095145.1 Mus pahari | reverse complement strand
TGTGTGTGTGTGTGTGTTTCCTTTGTAAAATTTTGTTCTATTGATATTATGCAGTAGCACATTTTCTTAAAAAAAATTACATAATGACAGGACACACCCACCAACAGGAGACATTATACCCAGGTTGAACTCACTCAAATTACATTCACACAAGTCACTTTATATACATCTTAGCTGTTGGAATCTGACTTTTTATTGGCATATATCATTGTCTTTTCTACTCCACTGGAATCACATCAGACATGGGACAAATTTCTTCTTAGAAATGAATATCAAACTGTACCAAATCAGAAAATATTAATCAATACAACCATCAGACAAAATTTTATAGAAATCATGGGGGAAATTATCACATTCCAAATAAACTCAAGCTGTAAATAATGACATGTGCTTGTAATGGGAACACTTCAGAGGCTGAGGCAGGAGGATAATGTGTTTGGTTGCAACTAGGGGTACACAGAAAGACCTTGTGTTTTGAGTCATTGTCCTTCCAGCAGCTTCCATCTTGGGTTGCTTAGCTGTGCCTGCTCACAAAATCATCCCAGTTAGGGTTGCTGATAGTGTACACTTCCTCATGAAGATGTGGGAAGAGTCATGAGAAGCTCCTCTGCATCTAGTCTGTGTTTCTTAAAACTCATTGTATGCAACTCTGCCTTTTTTGTATGCAGTTACAGGGAAACACTCATCTCTACTTAACATAGCCTTTGCAGGGAGAGGAACAATCACAGGTCTCCAGGCAACTTCTCACCTGTCTTCTATAAGGAAGCCCAGTAAACGCATTGTTGATCCAGAGTGAACTTTGCATACATTTTGCCTACTTTTTGCCACCAAGAGCTTGGAGCAAAAAGATAGACTTGCTTATCTCTCCCCCTATAAATTAATTATAGGACCATTCTGTTTCAAAGTTAACAACAAAAATGTAACTGCTTATGTCAGTCTATCTAAAACTATCCAAAGCACAAAGCTAATAGGTGATTACTTCACACTAAATTTCTCCTATTAGAATTTATCCCTCAAGCTGTCCTACAGAGCAATTGTGATAAAAACTGCATGGTACGAGTACAGCGACAGGCAGGTAGATCAATGGAATAGAACTGAAGACCCAGAAATGAACCCACAT
>NC_034594.1:7980586-7990277 GCF_900095145.1 Mus pahari | reverse complement strand
CCAGTACCCCCAGAGCTCATGTCTCTAGCTGCATATTTAGCAGGAGATGCACTAGTCAGTCATCATTGGGAAGACAGGCCCCTTGGTCCTGCAATCTTTATATGCCCCACTACAGGGGAATGTCAGGGCCAAGAAATGGGAGTGGGTATGTAGGGGAGTAGGGCAGGGGGAGGGTATAGGGGATTTTCGAGATAGCATTTGAAATGTAAATGAAGAAAATATCTAATAAAAATGGAAGAAAAAGAATCTGTTTTCCTTTTTAAAATTATATATATGTGTATATATATACGCATATACATATGTTTGTATATACATATACACATACTTATACATAAACATAAACATATAAACAAGCATATAAACATACAAACATATAAACATAAACATACAAACATATAAAAATATAAACAAACATATATACATATATACATATATACATAGATACATAGATACATAGATACATAGATACATAGATACATAGATACATAGATACATAGATACATAGATACATATAAACATATATACATATATACATATATACATATATACATATATACATATAAACATATATACATATATACATATAAACATATATACATATATACATTTTTTTTCTTATGAGATTACCTAACACCAGGAACTTCAACACAGGACTTGGAAGAATCAAGTTAAGTTAAATTTGACCCAAACTGTGTTGCAAATGAACCATAACGCTCATCAGAATGGTTAGATATCTACAAATGGGCAATATTGGAACTTACAGTTTGGTGGTTAAAAGCAACTGTATAATTGTACCTAAGGACCATTTTATAGGAAGTTAAAATTATGCACAGTACTGTAAACATAGTCAACTACCTGTGACTCCTGAAGTTATGGATCCTGACGGATTTCCCATAACTGATACATTTCCCAGTCTACATCATCTCTAACTGCATCCTTGATCCTTACCTTTATTGACACAGATATGTCCGTCATCTCTCACCAAACCCTCCTCATTTTCAGGAGATGGAGATCATTAATTGCATAAAGACACAATTGGTCTGCCACAAATGACAAAACTTCAGAAAACCACTGATTCTGAGCACCCTGCCCTAGTTGATACATCTACAATTCAATCCATGCACCTACATCTCAAATCATCGTGGAAGAAGAGGCAGGCATATGGCAATTCTCATAAGACCAAGCCATGTACTGTAAGATTTTGTCATCTATATTTGGCATGAAAATTACACCCATGAATTTGAAATAGTATGATTGCCTATAACACTTTTTTACTAGTTAATAATCATGGAGCTATTTTACAGAAAATATTAATCATTGAGACGCATATTTATGAGGGTGTCTTTGGATCGGTGCTTTCTATTTTATTTTATAACAGTGCTTCTATTTCCAAGCTTAAGCACTTGGCTGCTTAGCTTAAATAATTTAAACCCTAAAGGATGTCCCCTTCTCACATACTAGTTTATTGCAAGACTAGGAAACCTACAAAACAATACTGGCCAATTTTCCTCCAGACTGAGGAAGGTTTAAGTGCAGGGGGAAAGATAAAACAGGCCCATAGAAACTGTTTTTGCTAAAATGAATTAACTACTTTTGAATGTATTCACTTTGACTATCAGACTATCAAGTCCTTTTTATTAATTTCTAACTTTAGAAATTTTTTTAACTTTAGAATATTTAACAAGAGTGCAGGAGCATATATCTTGATGTCAACTTCAAAAAAAAAAAAGATGAAAATGCTTGCAGTCTCTAAATATTATAGGAATAGAGTTACAGAAAATGTATTTAATGAAGTCCAAATAGTAGAAAAAATAAAAACTATAAACCCAATCCCCATCTTTTTGTTTGTGTTTGTTTGTTTGTTTGTTTGTTTTTGTTTTTTGAGACAGGGTTTCTCTGTATAGCCCTGGCTGTCCTGGAACTCACTTTGTAGACCAGGCTAGCCTCAAACTCAGAAATCTGCCTGCCTCTGCCTCCTGAGTGCTGGGATTAAAGACGTGCGCCACCACATCCGGCTAATCCCCATCTTTTATTTAAAAAAAAAAAAAAAGCATCGTTCAGATCCTATTCTTTCTACATTATAAAATAAAATCTAAGTGGAAGATTTTCATCCTCCAGCGAAGAAGAAATTAGCCTCAATATAAATTGTAAAATAGTGTGGTGAGGAGGAGGTAGATTTTTTTCCTTTTAGTTACACACACACACACATATATATATATATATCTTATCACTATGTCACTCTTTAAATTGAACAAATGTGGACTCATTACTAAAGAAAAAAATTAAAAATGATTTATGGTCCTGAAATGCTTTTAATTCTAATTATTATAATAAAAAATATGGTGGAAACAAGTTGAATGTTTTATAAGTTGCTAAGCATGCTTTGATTTGGTTTGTAATATTTTTATAATGCTGATAGTGGTTGTGAGCTGATTTTCTGCATAAGAAGAACAAAACAGCTCATTTCTTCCAGATAAAAATGTAATGGATTTTGCATAAGAAAAGAAGTTAAACTTAAAACTGAACTTCAAAGAGGAATAGACAAGGAAAGTTTTGTATACAACCTTCTGGAAAATAATGTAAAATAAATATACTTGGAGAGAGACTACAACAGAGTTTAAAAACAAGAGGAAAAACTTCTACCTGAAATTCAATAGTCTTAAATTTCAAGAACAGTGTGTTTGATCTAGGAGACATAAGGAAGCTACATTACAGCACAGGAAAATTATATGGCATCATAGGTATGTTATTTAACAACACAGAAAGGTATGATTGAGGCTGATGTAACTAAATCCTCTGTGACATGCTGTTTCTATATGGCTGTTTATTAATATACTACATTGCCAGATACTACTTCTGTCAGATTTTTTTTTTTTTTTTGGTTTTTTGAGACAGGATTTCTCTGTATGGCCCTGGCTGTCCTGTAACTCACTTTGTAGACCAGGCTGGCCTCGAACTTGGAAATCCGCCTGCCTCTGCCTCCCGAGTGCTGGGATTAAAGGCGTGTGCTACCACGCCTGGCCTTTTGTCAGATCTTAAAAATAATTTTACTTTGTAGCTTTACCTAAAAATTATTGTAGAAAATTCTACATGTATTTCCAGTTATTTTTAATGTTTGAGTTTCCACTTTGATTCTCATCTTTCATAACCAAAATTTAAAATATTTCCAAACAATTGCTTTTTTTTTAGTTAGTTTAGGTTTTGTTTTAGTAGTATTAATTTTTAGAGTCCCTCCAGAACACAGCAAATTGGTCAGAAATTATCTGATTGTTATAGTGACTACCATGTGCATGAAGATTCATTTTTATAAGTAGATGCATAATTAATCACATTATTCTTGGGTATTGAGTTGTGTATGGATTTTCCATAATGCAAACAAATGAAAATAATTTTATGTGACTATACATATATTGCTTTCAGTTTATTTGCAGAAGCTAGATAATATACTGTAAAGTGACTCTGAAGGCAGAACCAAATGCTACACATTGTAAAACATCCTTGACTTTTTGGATACCTGGGGGCTAGTGTGTTCATTGATGCTAAAATCTTATAGGCAGAATCTTGTCAGATAAGAGAAAGAATCAAATTCTTCCTGAGATAATATTTTGTTCTTAGGTTTAAATTACCATTTCAAAAACCTGTGAGCTAACATGCATGTATGTACTTCTTTATACATCCAAAATGCATACATAATATACATACATACATGCATAAATACACACAGGCATACATACAAAAACTGTTTATTTGAACACTTGGTTCTCTGCTTCTAAGCAGAGAAGCAGCAATTCTCAAGTGTTCCCATTATTTTTCTCTTCAGATTTTCACAGATCATAAAGATAATCTTTCCACATTTTTGCAAAAAAACTTTTAAAACCATTTTTGCAATAGTGAAGATATTCTAAAGACACAATTGTATCCCTTATCTTGGCTATAAGAAAAAATGAACCCTAAATGTTGGAATTTCTCCAGAGATCTCATATTGGATGAAGGAAATTTTGGTTATCCCTAGTAGAATTTGTAGTGGAAGTTCTTCTCACAGAAAGGGACGTTACACGATTATGTTGTGTTTTGTTTTTAACTGAAAATGTTATTTTTCATAGAATATATTTTGTTTGTGTTTTCTCCTCCTCCCAGTTTCTCCCATATATTTCCTTCCTTTCTATTCAGCCAACTTATTTCGTTCCTCTAGTTCAAAAAAGAAAAAGAATAGAATAAGTAAAAACAATAATAGAAAATCAAGAAACAACAACAAAACAGAAAAACCCAAAACACACAAAAGACTTGGAAGAAAAAAAGAAACACAAACACAGCAAACTGAAACCACATGTCTACAAAGCACCAATGAATTCATACTGAATTGGTTCCCTAATGCTAAGCATGAGGCCTGCCCTGAAATACGGTTGATATTCTCAGTATAACTCCACTGGAATAAACTGATTTGACCTTTTCCCAACAAGTATCAATTGTAGGTAGCTTCTTGGTGAGGGTTCGGACCATGTCCACTTCCCCTTTCAGTGCTGAATCTGCCTTACACCTGTTCAGGTCCTTTGAATGGTGCCACAGTCTCTGTGAGTCAATATGCATTATCTTATGTGACTGGAACACAGTTTCCTATGGAGACTTCCATCAGCTCGGAGTCTTCCAATATTTCTGCTTCCTCTGCCACATGAATCAACTGAGACTAGATAGATAGATGATAGATAGATAGATAGATAGATAGATAGATAGATAGATAGAGACATATAGATATATAGATATACATATAACTATAACTATATATAAAACTATATATAACTATATATAGCTATATATAACTATATATAGCTATATATAACTATATATAGATATATATAACTATATATATAATATATATATTGTATAACTATATATATAATATATATATATATATATTATATATATATATATATATATATATTGTGTTCATTTCCTTCTATTGCAAGAAGCTTCTCTGATTATGGCAGAAGAAGACATTGATCTGTTATATGGATACAGCAGAATGATATTAGGAGTGATTTTATTCATATATATATAATATATAATTATTATATATATATATATATATATATATATATATATGTAATTTGAATTTCTCCTAACTGTGTGATGTATGTGCTCAAGTTCTTGGCTACTTTGGCAGGTATGGGCTCTATCTCATGGAGTGTACATCATACTCAACTTTTCAAAAGATTGCTTATCCCTATAATCCTTGTGACACTGTTGCACCGGCATATCTTGTAGGTAGGTTTCTGGTATGTTTTTCATGGTTTGGAGTTGAATGGGATTGGTGACTGCAAGTCACTCTGCCTGTCCTTGATGCCTCAATTCCATTCTCTCCTCCAGGAAGGCCTTACCATGATGATTTAGCTATACTGGGTGGTTCAATTTCATTCTCTTCTCCAGGAAGGCCTCACTTACCATGATAATTTACCTATACATACATCTTATCCTCCATTTAAGTATAAACTTCATGTCAGGACAATGGAAGGTTTTTTTCTTCCTTCCTTGTTTTATACTATCTTTCCTATCCAGCTTAAGCATACCCAATAATCACACCAACCTCCCTGGGATGGAATTCCTCACAGTAGGCATTAACTCTCATTCAAGACAATTTCACAAACAGGACCACAGGCCAATTCTACTCAGGTACTTACATCTTCAATTGAGTTTTCCTAAGATAACTCTGGGCTATGTCAAGGTGATAACTGAAATTAAGTCTACATCTAAGTGATACTATTGTGATTTCTTCCCAAGTATTTTCTAATACTCTTCTAGTACTATGAATATTTCAAATGGGACATTTCCAATCTGTTCCAACTTTAATTTTCTGTGTCTGGCAATAAAATTTGTGTGTGTCCAGTATCTAGCTCTAGCAAATATTGTGGTGAGCTTTACTTAAAATTTGACACAATTTAGAACAAAATCTGGAGATGTAGTCTTAGTAAGGGATTGTCTTGATTTGACTGGCTTATATACATCTCTGTGGAAGATTGTCTTACATGAAAAGATGTGTCCTCAATGTGGATTGCACTTTCTGAGAGCATCCAATGGACAAAGAAGAGGTCTGTTCTTGATCACTTCCCCTTCCTTCTGCTGTCATTTGTCCATTGCTGCTTTTGATGATCTGTCCCCTTCTATTAGAACCAGACTCTTCAGGGTTCCAATGTGGTCTGAGAGAAATCAAATTTCCAGGCATTTTTCAGGCTTTCAGTGTCAAAATAGTGCTGTTGAGGTATGCAATGTCACAAAGTAAGAAACTACTGGGCTCTTAGCATCTATGACGTAAGACAGCCATTGTTGAACCACTTTGATTAAATTATATAAGCAAATCCAATAACTTCTCTAAATATATATTAATTATATCAATAGTGTTCCTTTAAAAAACCTGCACATATACAACAATCAGAATGATGACACAAACTTGCATTCTTTTGGGAATTAGGAGCTCCCCTGGCTAGGAACTCTTAGGGACACATAGAGCTCCTGCCACTTGAGGTTTTTTTTAAAAGCCCAATAGTGCTGGGATCAGCATTTTCTAACCATGAAAGACAAGACAGCTGTGCTTCAAGCTCTTTTAAATCATTTAATTATATTCTTATTCTATAAAGAAATCACTCTATGTTTTTCCAGATATCCTTAGGTTTTCTTAACCTATCTCCTTTGCCCATATTTCTACAGTCTCCGCTTAAAACCTTCACATTTAATGACCTCCTACTTCCTGTGTTCACTATGTTCAGGGCCTTTTACTTACCTCCTATCTCTCCTTTTTTGCTGCCCAATTTAAATGCAGATTCATAAAATCCAAGCTGGAATCTGCATATGAGAAAGAGTATATTATGTCTGCCTTTCTGGGCCTGAGCTATTACCTCACTCTGTTTCATGATTCTAGTACAATTTAATAAACTTTTCTTTTTAAATGCTTAATAGAACTTCATTTTGTTTATTTACCATGGTCTCAATTTCTCTCACTCTTATATTCACTTCTTCTATACTTTGATCATTTAATTTTTGTCATGTAAAAATTGGAATAATAATAATTGTTGTTTTTTAGTCATATTGTCCAAGGACTTTGGATACATATTGGCCAATGGCTGATGCTGGGTAAAACAATACCAAAGAATGCTGTATAAGCCAATATTCTTTGTATTTCTGCTATACACTACTCCACTCATCATAGCATCAAATATTTCTCTAAATTACCCTGCTGCTATAGGATTTTTAGTGTTTATTTTTATCTTGTAGGCATCTAATTTAGGCTACAAACAGAACGTTGATTTTGCTTCCTTCACTTAAACCGCAACCATTAAAAATAAAAGCCCATTCATTATCAAAAGATAAACAGGCACAGACTATATCAAATATAAATTCACATGCAATTTTTCCAAGGACTCAGTGACAGACTAAAAGGGCAAACAAAGCAGACAACAACTTCTGAATTTTTGGTATATTCCTCTCTATTATTCTTAAAAATTTAAGTGGCATAATTTGTCTTTTATCACAGAATAATTTAGACTTGAAGGGGCGGCCCCAAGGCCTGACACTATTACGGATTATTGCTATTATTATTACTATTATTTGGAGTGCTCACAAAAAGCGACCTATCATGACTTCCCTCCAGAAGACCTAAGAAGCAGCTGAAAGATTCAGATGCAGATATTTATACCCAACCAATGGACAGAAGCTGCTGATGCCTGTGGTTGAATTAGGGAAAAGCTGGAAGAAGCTGAGGCAGTGGGCGACTTTGTAGGAGAACCAGCAGTCTCAATCAACCTGGACTCCAGAGATATCTTTGACACTGGACCACCAACCAGGCAGCACACACCAACTGCTATTACACCTCCAACACATATAGAGCAGAGGACTGTCAGGTCTGGGTTCTGTCGACAAAAATTCACCTAACCCTCAAGAGACTGGAGGCCCCAGGGTTTGGGGAGGTCTTATGGATTGGTGGGGTAGGGGGATCCTTGTGTACATGGGGAGGGGGAAGGAGGTATGTGATGTGGAACAGTCAGGGGGTAGACCAGGAGGGGGATAAAATCTAGACTGTAAAAGATGATTAAACAAAACTAAAACAACAGAAACAAAAACAATTACTTTAATGTACTTAGAAAAGTACTGTTACCATCTGTTTTAAACCATACTCTATTTTACATATCTTCTACAACTTATCATTCCGTGATAGACAGTGTTCGCCTCAGTGGATATGCAGATAGTATCATAAAATCACACAGATTTCATTCACAAAACAGAATTTTAATATTGTTTGTTATAACATTTTGTATAGTTTTACNATCATTACATTTTGAATGCACAATATTTATACCTAATAGTTTCTTTATTGTCATTTTAATTAAAATGTAACTGCATCATGCACCTTTCCACTTCCTTCTTCCAATTCCTTTCATTTCCCCTATCTCCAACATTCCTTCATCCTTACTCCTGTTTTAACTCAAATTGCAGATCTCTTTTTATTTGATGATTATTTTTACATATAACTTGTGATACACATATGTGTGTGTGTGTGTGTGTGTGTGTGTGTGTGTGTTGCCTTTTTGTGCCTGTTTCATGTTGTACATCATTTTTGAGCTGGCCACATTGTCTTAGATAACTAGCTAAAGGGTTCATACACACAGGAGACTAATTCTCCCTCTCTCACCAGTCATTAGTTATCTATAGATTTTTGTCCTGGGGAGACATTGAGAAATGTATCCCTTCTATATTAATATATCTATTAATATTTCCATATTTTTGGTCTTGGCTAGGCAGCCATATTGCTGAGGTATCACACATGTAGCTCTCCTATCATTTCTAGGAGACAGATTCTCACATCAGACTGCTTGGTCATCTGGCTCTTAGAAGCTTCTCATGCCCTCTTTAGCAATATTTCCTCTCTGTTTTGCTCTCAACTTTCTCTTTTCATTTCTGATTTTTTTCCTACCTGCAAATGTATTTTGAGAAATCAAATATACAATTATGCTATGCCAGAGGCATAACAGCACTCACTTATTTTGTGATTGTATAAACAGAATGCCTAGTTTTGACCACCCCCCAAAAAACAAAACAAAGCAAAATAAAACAAATCAGTCTATATATGTTCCAACATTAATTTCAAAGTCAGGCATCTACTAGAAAAATCACCAGCTTTACCTAAGTCTCCATGGAAAAAGATAAGAACTAAGAAAATAATTGAGAATACTCATCTTTATTTACTAGAAATATTGGTAACATTCAATAGATTGAAAATTTCCTAGTTTTGGTAAATCCATCAGTGTCTAAAAAGCAAATAATAACTTTTAATAATTTTCTGTTAGTGATAAGTGATGTTTACCTATCTAAGATTAGGTTTCTATTTCTGGAATTTTCATCTGTTTCTTCATTTTACTACTTTTATCAAGGGTAATCCTTGTCAGCTTTTCTACATATATGGAGAAGCATAACGTACAACATAACAATAGTTTAAATTGGCCAGCAAATATAATTTATAAACCTCAAGAGAAGAATCAATATTTTAGCTACACATACATAAAATGATAAAAAAATAGGTACTCCTTCTGTTTTATAATGATTTCATTAAGTTAATCATTCATTCACAGTAGACTTCTTGTTTTTCTCAACAGCTAATGTCCCCCTTCATTTAAAACACACACACACACACACACACACACACACA
>NC_034594.1:7951400-7980546 GCF_900095145.1 Mus pahari | reverse complement strand
ATATATATATATATATATATATATATATATTCTTTTAGCAGTTGTAATTCCCATTGCATTCTTGTGTCCATACTTAATCAAGTGAAATCTTTTTTTTTTCTCATTACATTTCCTTCAAAATAATGTGCCATGTTTTCTCCCTGATGATTTATCTTCAGTAGTCATAAGATTAACTCTGGTGATTTGGTTATAGGAAAAAAGAGGTAGCATATGTTGAAAATTTGATAATGTCTTGAATGTATCAATTTAAGTCTTTTGTGACATTTAGAGAATAAGAACTATTGTTTCTTGGAATGTATTCTGCAAACCAGAGTAATGTTATCTTTCTCTTGACCTTCCATTACATTCATTACCCATGTGTCCCATCATTTTCAGTCAGATTCTTCCATTTTTCTAAGGTTTCTTTTATACATCATGCAAATTGTTAACAGCTGGCTTTCATTGAGGAACTATAGAAGAATTGATCTGTAACAGAAGCAGAAATTACCTACGTAAAGAAAGCTTCAATTATAAAGTGAAAATTGTTGACCACATTTCTTTTGGTTTTGGCTTTTGACTTGACTTAATATCGTATAAGATTATAAAATGCTTTTCTTAGCCTTTTATATCCGTGACATTCTTCACCTTAAATTAAGTAACAAAACTATTCATTTTGAGAAATAAAAGTGGACAGAAGTAGCTAAGAATATAGGTGAAGAAGAGAAATTTAATATCCTATGTGGCCTAGCAGTTACATGAGTTTAAAAATCCAATAGTATGTGCAATCAGTTTAGACAGGGACAGCAATTATTCTAATTTCCTGTGAAATAAAGCAACCCATGGTCTACAACTGAGTGTGTGTGTGTGNGGGGGGATAACTGTCAAATGTTCTATGTGTTAGTGAGAGACATAAAGCATCTTAAATTTCCCCTTATTAATAACACCCAGACAAGGTGTCTAGTATAAAAGAAACAAGACAGATGCCAAGCAAAGCATGAGAATACATACAGGAAGCTGGGATAGACCAAGGTACACAGGTCTCTTTGGCAGCTCTCTTCAAAGATCACAGAGTTGATCACTATAGGAAAAGACACCTCTTTTCTATGAATCCTGACAGATAAAATGCTTCTAAAAGTCTCAATCAGGTATGAAAAGGCCCAATAAACATTTTAATCAGAACCCAGGTACCTTGGAGACTTCTAAAATTTCAACAATTAAGAAGTGATCTTGACATATTTATATTTAATTCCAGATAAAATAATGATAACCAAAGCTCTTAAAGTAAGTTTTAAAGTTTCCAACAGTTTCATGTAATAATCAGTTAACATTTGAATATTAATAATATAAGATATTACTAAAATAATTCTTACAACACATTATTATGTCATATATATTATATGTGGGTCATGTGTTTATTTAAAAATTATATTTATATATTTGTAAGTTATAAAAGAGAATATTTTAATCATACTGGGCATGGATTATCATATTTAGTATAATATTGATTAAATGACACCCATATTCATATATCTCATAATTTTATTTGTCTTTAGTATAGAATAATATCTAATTATGGTTTCTACCAAACTTTTATTATCCATTCATAAATAGATGACTAGGTTGGTTCAATTTCCTAATTTTATAAATATAGGAACACTGAACATGGACATGTAGGTAAGATTTAATCTGCCCTGGAGTTACATGGCTGGGTTATATAGTAATCTATTTTAGCTTTTTAAAAGAAACTCCATCCTGATTTCTATGTTGGTTGTATTAATTTACACTCCCAGTGAACAAAGGCTCTATTTTCTCCATGATCTGGGAGCTTTTGCTTCCATTTGTTTTCTGGATAATAGCCTTTCTGACTGGTGCGAGATGGAATCTCAAAGTAGTTTTAATTTTCATTTCCCTCATGGCTAATGATGTTGAACATTTATTAAAGTATTTATTAGTCACTTGCATTTTTTAAAAACTCGGTTCAGTTCTATAACCCATTTGTTTTCATTTGAGTTGTTTGTTTTCTTGATATATAATATTCTAAGTTCTTTAGATAACCTAGATATTAATCTTCTCTCGAATGTATAGCTAGCATTTTTTTCTCCCATTCTGTCATACTTAAAATCTTTGAGGATTTCCTGAATAAATAAAGCTATTTTCAGTAGGATAATATTATTTTTTCTAATCTTTTCGGTGACCTCTTTCTGACTCATATGTTTATCTGTGATATGAGACATATTTCTCTTTGTAAATTCCCATTAAAACTAACTTCAATAAATTCTGGACTGTCTAGGCATCTCTCTCCTGCCCTCCCTTCCTCCCTCCCTCACCCTTTTAAAAACATGTTCAACTTCTTTATTGGGCTATTAAAAATAAAAGCAGCTCAGTCAAAAAGACCAAAGGCCATGTCATCATCCATCTCAGATTCTTCCTACATTGCTTCCATTTTCTTCTGTTCATCTGGGGCAGCAATGGTGGATGGAGCAGGACTGCCAGCAGGCAAGGCTCCAGCTGCTGGCGAGGGCCCACCAACCACTACATTGCAGATGTGAGGCTCCCAGCATTGACATTGGCCAGGGCTTTTGGAAACAAGCCAAGTCAGAAAGGTTCAGTTTTGACACCAGTTATCCTCCTTGACTGTCACATCATTGTTTTGCAGACTGAGGCCCTAGTAGATGGTGAGCTCAGAGACAGAGGCCATGTTGTGAATTGCTGGCATGGAGCTAGTTGCCTGATGAAGTGAAGCCCTCACAACCACTGGACCTTAGCTTCCTCAGAAGGACTAGGTCTCTCAGACTATTACTGGCCATTTTTGTCAAAAAAAAAAATGTCAAGACAGTCAGAAGACACAGAAGGATGCGAGGAGGGAGACTAAAGTTGAGAAAGCTTCCACAGAGGGCAACCTAAGTTGGTTTTCTAAATTCCGTATGGGCAGAAAGCTGGTCTATTTGTTAAAGGTGACAGGCTCATCATATGAGTATTGCGACATCTTAAAACAATAACTTGTTTTGTTTTGTTTGTTTTGTTTAAACAGCTTGACCCACTTTGTGAAACAAGGACAGCATCTGGGATGGGTGTGGCTAAAGAAAATGGGTGAGGAGTTATAAAGTAAAAGAGATGAGTATCTCTCTACCTCTTCTAAGCCCTGTTTCTGGCCTGGGAGGTAGAGGTCCAGAATACCAAGCTAGAAACCCTTCATACCTCAAGACTATAAGTGGCTATAATAGATTAGGAGTCATGGATGAGGGGGTATGAGGAACAGCTTAAGGTTGATGGGAGGAAAGATAGAAACTCCCCACATTTGAGCTTTGATTTCTTCTTACTCTACTCTTACTGTAGTATTATTGAAGGAACAGCAACTGAATAATAGGTTCTTCTCCTTTAAGAAATTGACAGGAGATATATGATATACAATTGCTAGACATTGTCCAAACTTCTAAGAAGAGTGTTCCTATCTGGATGGTAGATTCTCAGACACAGGCAGATATTTCTCTGAACGGAAATGGAGCTGATAAATGACTAATACTATAACCATCAGGACTTAGGCATTGCTTATATGATACCTGCCAGAGGCAGGGAGTCATTGCATTACAGACTGGACAATCCTGGGCAAGAGACAGGCCATGTAGATCCACACGACCTGGTAAAGCTCTTTTTCTTTAATTTCATTTTTATTTTTTTATGACGAGGATGAAAAATAAACTTCTGAAAACTTCCCCTCTATAGGGTATCACCCGTCTCACTTCCCTTTCACCTTGGTTGTGGGACCAAATGTTTATGATATAGCAACCTGCCAATCTGAAAAACAGAAAATGCAGTCAGGACAGGATATCGTAAACTGTGACTAAAATGGGAAGCAAATAACAACGGAAGAGAAAATATGGCCCAAGGTAAGGCATCTAAGGAAGAAAACTGACTTGATTTCTTCCATGCCAGCTCCCCAGAAGAATGATCAACAGACTAATGTACTCCCAATAACCTTGTGGAATAATCCAAAGACTGACTCGTTGCCATGCTTCTTTCACTGAGGACAGGGGAGGGGACTCCCATTCTGTGACATTCTTGGCTAAAAGCAGTGCATACCTGTCTATAATATTATTAGGGTAAGGGTCAAGGTCACTGCCTAGTTTGGGATATAGGAGGAGGCAATTAGTGGCCTCCTATGGGAGAGCTTACCAGTGTCCTAAGATTAAGGAAGATGTATCTTTTATGTACAGGTGCGAAACAGGCCTTACTACACAGAAGCAGGAGGGCAATAAACCATATGAGCAAAATAGGTGTTGAACCCAATAACCATGAGGTTACTATTCCATATTTGGCATTAGTATTTTAGGGCAGAATACTCTATTACATAGTACACTGCAGACCTTCATGGAATAGACCTAACTCAAAATGTAGGCATCAAATGGAGTACGGAGGAGAGAAATAAAGTAGAACCTAACTACTTTCCCTGTCCCTTTCAATGTAGTAAGCACAGGGCAGTACATGCTGCCATATGGATATACTGAAATTTTATAAATCTTAAGAGTTATGACAGGTTAGAATGTTACAATCTGTCTTCAACAGCTTTCTCTTGCATTTCAAAATCTGTATGTAACTTGAATAAACTGTAAGCTATAAAAACATGAAAAAAGGTAGTATTTAAATTTCTCAGGAAAGATTGCGTTCTTCCTCGGCATGGCTGCCTCATATTATCCTGTGCTTATAGAGTTCCTTTTCAACATCCCATTACCAACAGTCATACGAAACCGTTTATCTTCCTTCAGAATGAATAGAGATTCCATGAGCTGTCTATCACACTTTAGTGGTTTACCTGTGCACTCTGTTCTTCCTTGCTACTGACATTATCTGGTTGTGTTATATGGACAATCGTGCTAATAGGAGCAGATTACACTTTCTAATAGAGCACAGTAGAGTTTGCAGTCTAATACACATAAAAGAAAAGATAGACTTTGCCACCCCATGGTGGATTGAAAAGAATATACCTACAGGCTCAGATGTTTTAATAGCTGGTCCCCAGTGGGTGGCACTGATAGGATAGGTTTATGAGATACACTTGTTGGAAGAACTATGGAACAAAGGGTTCTATAAACTACAGGCCATTTCAAGTTTACTCTTTGCTGTCTGCTATACATGATGTGGGCCCTCAGCTTCTGCTCTTTCCAATATGCCTGCTGCCATCTACCATGCTTTCCTATTAGGGCAGACTTTATGTCTTGGAACCATAGACAAATACACCCTCACTTCTCTAAGTTTCCTTGGTCATGGTGTTTTATTTTTGCAATAAAAAATGAGTACATCCCTGATGTTAAGAGTTATGTTTCCTAAGATTAATCTGATAATTAATACCCAATTGATTCTTGACATCCATGAAAGAAAGCACACATGCCTAAAGAGGAGAGATTTTATTTTAGAGGAATCCTCGTTTATTTTATTATTAGCTTGCTCACTCGCCCCACACCTCTCTCTGGTCTGATTAATACCTGTTGAATTTATAGTACCAATTTTGGCTTTAAGTGTATCCTAACTTTCTCAGAGATCCTGATACTTGATATGTAATGCTCTATGGACCTGAACATTCAGATTTTTATTCCAGTTTTCCTAATCTGGCATTGTGCCACGCCTTCCAGAACCTTTGAGCAGGCTATTCTTTTTCTATGAGCCTATGGTTAATTCAGGTATCTCTATACTAGATGGTGCTCTCAATTCAGAGATGTGATTATTTCATTTTTGGTGTGCTGTCACTGCATCAACACTAGAGAGAAATCCAATCCTAAAATTGTCTCAAATCACTGCTTGCTATGTTGTACAGTATGATTTGGAGAAATAGATAAAAAAAACAAAACAAAACAAAACAAAACTGTAGTTCCTCCCAGAGACTGGGGTGGGCCTAGATGTCTTATCTGGAGTCCATTGCTTGTTGTCAAGTATTGTGGCATGATGGCCCATTTGAGGCAGATATTTATGAATGGGCCAGACCTAGGATACTACTACAAGCATCTTACTACAAGTATTACAGAGTCATATCCTATCTTTCAGATCAGAATGGTAGGATCAAGGCAGGGTCCTGTTGCTATGAAGGCTACCTACTTTTAACATGGTCTTGTGACTCATGACCAGGGCAATGAGTCACAAGTCATGCAGACCAAAGTAGAAATCTGATAGTGCAGGACCATGTATTTCTCTAGGCCACATATGTAATCACATCTAGGTCAGGAATGGTTTGGATTTACCATGTGTTAGCCTACAAAATAACATGGAGTTCCAAAGCATGAACCCATGTTATCTATCCAGTCCTGTGCCTATTAAATGGAATCTTGCTCCAAGTGATGTTGCCTTTGGTTGGTGTAGTGTTGGTAAATTTAATCCCTTGCCCATCAAGATGGATTTTAAGTGAGGTTATATCTTATTATCAGTCTCAAGGACTTGCCCAGTTTTATATGTATTCCACTGACCAGGCTGTCTCAAGAAACAATGCTGGGGGAAATAAAAACATAATATGATTAATAGTTTTTTCAAATTCAATGCAGTTTCTTGGTTATACCATGTGTGTAGAATAATTTGAAGGCTGTGGAGATAGATCCGCAGTTAAGAATGTGTATAGTATTTCCAGAGGATCTAAGTATATTGGGAAGTACCTATGTTAGATAGATCACAGATGCCTATTATGCTCACACCGAAAGATCTGACTCTATCTTTCGGTCTTTTCCAGCACTTGAATTCAACTCACATGCTTTCCCTTTCACACACATATGCACATAATTAAAAGTAGTAAAACTTTAAAATATTTCTTTGATCTGGAGTTAGTTTACTCTTTTCACATATTTTGTAATCGAATTGCATTGCAATTTGAGATTATACGTACATGCTGGAGAGATGACTTGTCTGTTAAAGTCTAGATTAAGAGTCAAAGTCATAAAAGAATAGGCTTTACATATTTTCAAGTATTCAAAAGTCAATGTCATCTACAGAATGCCTGTATAGGTTTGTAAGTTCATATATGAATGATGAGAATATCTATTCTATTAGAGGTGAATAGGATTTGCAATAGGTACCAGCTAGACCAATGTGTTTCAATGTGATTAATACTCATAATCAGATCAATCATATTTCTACATATCTATATAATCATATATATGGCATACATATGGCATGCTATAGATGATAAACATATACAAGTAAAGATATATTCAGATATTTTAATTGCTTGTTTGTTTAAATGTGAAAATAAGGATCATCAAGGCTTCAAATATTATAATAATTTTGATTTAATCAAAATAAGTTCAGAGCTGTAAGGTTTTATCTCATTTGACAAGATATTGCTGCCATGTACTCCAAGAATATTTAAATATATGCTACTATATGAAGACCTACTTGTCTTTGTGATAGATACTACAACATTATTTATATTCCCACCATAGTCTCTTGTACTGTTGTGGTTATCATCTCATTTAAAAATGTTTTGCCTGCCAAATATATTGATATTGAATATACAGATAAAATTTAGACATATTCAAAAGGAAAATAATACATTCTTCTTTTCATAATTTACATCTTTTTGCAGGATGGAAGTCTAATTTCAATTATTTTCACTGTTTTCAAAGAATTTATAAGACTCTTGAGAACAGATTTCCTGACAATAATTTCCCTTGTAGTTGTATTGATTAACTTTAGATGAATAGCTGGCTACCTATAGGTTTTTAGATTTTTGTTTGTTAGTTTTTGAGTTTTGAGACAGATTTTCTCTATGTAGCCTATGGTAGACTTGCATTCATATCTCTCCTGTTTCATCTTTCTTCAATGCTGTGTTTACATATGTATATATCTATATATCTATATCTATATCTATCTATATATATATCTGAGAGAGAGAGAGAGAGAGAGAGAGAGAGAGAGAGAGAGAGAACAAAGGCTGAACCCTCAGCTCTCATTGCACTTGTACTTCCACACACTGTCAGAAGTAGTCTTTCATCACTCTGCTTACATGGTTTCTCATTAGAATCTGGTTTAGTATTTTTCTTCGAGAAGACAGGACATTTGTTTTCTTCCTGTTACCTCTTCATGTTATTGACTTCATGCTCTTTGTGTCCACGGCTTTTACAGCTTGATTATTTGTATGTATGTTGATTGTTTTAGTGCAATACACTCATCTAGTCTTCAATCTTCTGACATTTTATATCCATAAGGAAAGTTGTATGTTCTCAACAATCATTATTTCAAATGCATTTCCAGTTTTTGCCTCTGGATCTTTATTCCCCTTTCTATTGTGTCAGATTATGTTTGTTATTTGTTTTATGATTGCCTTACTGTTTCTAAATATTTTAATATTCCATTTTCCTTCTTTTCTTTTTGTTTTCTTTGTTGTTTTTATTTCAGTTCAGTATTCAAGTGGTCTCTGTCTTTTCTCAGTGCTGTCTACCATGTTGTATACTTGTATTCTCTAGAACACTAAATTTGAAATATGCATATAGGTATGCATACATGCATATATAATCTTATATTTATTATGTTAAATATTCAATATTCCTGTTTATCTAACTCATAGAAGTACTTCACCGTGATTATCTTCTTCCTCTTCCTGTGGAGGATGGGTAATTCTCATCTATAGATAATTATTAGTGAAGCTGAAAGAGTGTAGTTAAATTCTGCAATGGTTCTGGGTAAGTTTCTCACTTTTACAACAGATTGCTTGCTTCTATCAATTAATCAAATAATCATTGTTTCTCCCATGTCATACTCCTGCAGTGATACTCCAAGTAAGTCTATTTCTGTGTAATTCTGTCGGAATTCAACTATCATGTGATATTTTGGGTTTTCATTTGCCCTTAAACATGAATTTTATAACTGGTTGAAAAAGTCAGGTTTTAGTATACATAGCTTGTTTAGTCTTTATGAGATAAAAAAAAATACTCTACATGTATCAGAACGAAAATTAGATAATTTTAATTCACATGATAGGAAAAATTATGTCACTATGCTAAAATCCAAAGAACAGTATTTTATATAATGAATACGCTAACAAAATTGATTCCTAGTCACTAATTTACAAATGATATTGTGGTAGATAATCTGCTCATAGTATTTAATTCTATGATTATTATATAAGGTAACTAATACCAAATCTCTCTAATATTTTATTAAAATATTTTATAATTTATAATGCATGATTTGTTGATAAGTTCTTACGGGAACAGGGTTGAGAAACATCTCAGTGGATAAAAAACCGGCTGCTCATCCAGAGGTGCTGAATTATACACCAAGCAATGGAATACTTACTCAAAACCACCTGAAATAGAATCTGTTATCCTTTTCTGTCTGATGCAGTCTTCTGTCATGCAGGCATACATACAAATAGAGTGATATATATATGTGTGTGTAATATATATATATATATATATATATATATATATATATATATATATATANATATATATATATATATATATATATATATATATATATATATATATACAAGTCTTTTTAGAATATGGTGAATTTCTAAGAAATATTGCAGAGGCATAAGTTTATATTTTGTGATTATATGTATTTCTCAACATCCCCAGAATTTGAAAAACCACATACATCTTGACGTAATGAATTATTCCTCCAATGATACAATTAACCATTTTAATGTAAATAATTCAATATTATTAATGATATATTCATAATTATTATTATTAGTTTTATTGAAATCTGGATATTTCAAGTTATCATTATACAAGATAACTAGCAAACAAAATAAGCAAATAGACAAAGTAAACAAAGTGAAATATAAGCTACTTTTACATGGTTGAAAAACAGGTGGATTATTGAATAATTATACATTCATTAACTTTTTGTTATATATTATGTCTGCAAATCGATATAAATGATAAACCCTGTCCTATTTATACACATTATCAGGTCTAGACTTAGTAAAATTTCGCTCAGGTTCTTTAAAGAATTAATTGGTACTTGTATCGCATGAATGACTTCCTATTGCTTCTTGCACTTTTACCAAATAGTATAATAATCCTGCCCTCTTATACGAAAGAAACTTCTCTCAGAATTTATGTGCTCATGACCTGCTATTGTTCTTTTCAAGCTACCATGACCTTCTTGGCTCATCATTCATTTAATAAAATAAATTCTCTTTATGATGGTACTAAGGCTTTGTATTTAGAAAACCAGTGACCTTTTCTCTCTCAAAAAAATAATAACTATTTTTACAATTTTAACCTTCTTAAAGCTGAAATTGCTTGATGTAGTTTGCATCTTTTCTTAACTGTAGTAGAATGAGCAGTATCAATAGCTGGAACCATGGCTGGCCCAAAACACTGACAAATGTTATAAAGGCTGACTATATACTTGTAGTGTCAGATTTATTAAATAAAATGTCACTCACTGTCTGTCAAAGGTCAGTGCTCATAAAAGGTATGGTATACCTCATATACCAGGAATATGTGCAGTCTATAAGGCTATCAGTATTGTATTTTATGCAGACTTGTTACACAGACAATTGTCCTGGAAGCATCACTTCTGCATGCACTCGTCTTTATAGCTGAAAGCAACTTTCTTAATATTTTTATAATGTTCTTATCTTTTACGGGAAATTTTTAGTAAAATCATATTGCTTCAGATAATAAGATTGCTAATAGTTTAAACTGCTCCTTGCAGCCACATTTTCAGTAATAGATATTTCTTCTATGTACTAGTTACATAAAGGAAGGAAGCCATCTTGAAACACATACTTGCCAATTATAAGTATGATGATTCATAGGCCTGTTGTGCATTTTGATTAATGAGCATTATAAGGCTTCCCTGATCATTGAAAACCAATTTGGTAGAAGCCTTTCAAAATATCTGTGATTATAAGTGAAACACTTTTATGTACCCAAAGACAAGTTCATTTTGAAATGTGAAATGATGAATCCCAGAAATAAAACTCATAATTTTAAAAATTGTATCATTCTAAGAAATGTAATAAATCTCATAACACCCTTTTCCCTCCCGCATGGAATGCCAATATTGCTTTGTCTGATACATTCAGTTTGAACACAATGAATATGTGCTTGTTTTTTAGAAGGCATTTTTATTATCAAATCTTTTTTTTTTCTAGAATTGTAATACTTGTGTGTTGTTTTTAAGTTAACCATACTTCGTAGTAATATTATCCCACAGTTCCTCTAAAATTTAACAGATTATATCCCAGTGTGTAGGCATTGCATCATCACACAAAGAAGAATTAAAACAGCATAGTAATTTGTTTGGAGAGACACACCCATTCATGCACCACTTTATTAGAGTATCTTATCTTACCATTTCTCTTTCATTTTGTACAATATTAATAAGTATAACAGTGCTGGGTGAAAAAGAATGGCCTCCATAGACTCATATTTTGGATACTTAATCATCAAGGAGTGACGCTAAAGATTGATTAGGAGGTATGGCTTTAAAGGGCTAGGTGTGGCCCTGTTTGAAGAAGTGTGTCCTCTGGCTATGTAATTTGGGGTTTCAGAAGCCCAAGTCACATCCAGTAGCTTTCTGTATTCCAGCTGCCTGTGGGTCTAGCTCCTTCTCTAGTCCCATGTCTGCCTGCATGTGGCCATGTTTCAAACCATGATAATCATGGACTCTAAACTCTGAAAGCAAGCCCCAATTGAATGCTTCCACTTTTAAGAGTTACCATGGTCATACCATCTCTTCACAATAGAACTTTTACTAAGAAAATCGGTAAAATTCAAATTTATGACTTTTTTCTTTATTACTTTTTACTAGTAGCGTGTGTGTGTGTGTGTGTGTGTGTGTGTGTGTGTGTGTGTGTATGTGTGTGTGTGTGTAGTCTTATTCCCTCTGACAATGTTACTCTTGTGTGTGTTTTAAGCACTGACCATTTGGTATTGAATAAATGATTGGTTTCTCTTCCTGGAGGAAATCAATTCTCTGGTTCTCAACACTTAAGAGATTTCTGTAGTTCTTTGTATATTCTTGAAACCTTAAACCTTAAAGTAGGTCTTTTCCTTCCCCACTTTGGCATGTATATTGTTTTTTTTTATGCTTATATTTAGACAGTTATATTCATAAGACTTTATAGATAGTTCTAGCTTCTGACATTCCTAGGAGACATGGTCTTACAGCCTACCCCCTGATCTTTTCTTTTTGATAAGATAGTTAACAAAAATAAAAACTCCAGTTTCATTTTTTTCTCTTTTTTGCTAGTTATTATTTTAGAATTTAAGTGTTATATAAAGTAGAAAAGTCATGTAAAACCATTAAATGAGTCTAGATGTGCATAAAAATTCATATAAATCATTATACACTTTTTAAATCTTTACCATCCTTTTTAGTCATCTTATACGGTTCTGAATGTATTGTTAGTAATTACAGTAATGGGAGGAATCTTGGGACTTAAGGTGATGGAATGGCACAAGCAAGGAATGAGACTGTCATCTGATTCATGCTATTCTGGAAAGTTATTGATTATAGTTTCCAGAGTAAGAACACTTTATACATCATTTATTATTACCAGTGACCATTTTTATTACCTATATGTCAAAGAAATGAAAAGTTTCATCAAGCTTGAGAAGTGGATGACAGGAGTGTATGTTACAATTGAGCTAGATTGTACCACAAATTACAGGCAAGAGAGCCCCTGGGTGTGAGGATGAGGGCAAGTTTCAAAGCAGAAAAATATGCTGACAGTAGTATTAAAAGGTGGAATTTATATCCCATATCTACTTCATGTAGTTATTGATTATTTGAAAGATACTCTTTCTAACATAGTTCTGGGATTCCACTTGTCTTCCCAGTGCTTTCAAACTAGTTCTGATTCAACAGGCAACAACATACCTTCTAGAAAAATCGATGAATGTAAAGCTGAATGCTGAATCTTACACTGCCATAATAATTTCCCAGTTGCTTGCCGACTGTTATAATTCTTCAGATTAGAGTGTAAAAGTTAAATTATAGATAGATCAATAAATTGTGCCACTCGCATAGACAATGCTCTTCAAACAAGCCATAGAGATATAGAAAACTTTTAGTACCAGGCATGAGAAACAACCTTCTTTATGTTAGTATAGCCCAAGAGATTCACAAAGCAATATTCTTGCCATGTGTGGTTGCCTTCTATAGCTTAAGTTAAGTCCCTATTGCTGAACTATGTATTTTATACCTGGGATTCAGAATATTTGAGCTTGGTGAAACTACCAGGAAACTTTCTTTCTGATGTCTAGTTTTCATAGTACCAGAAGGTGCTATTCGCTTGCTACATGAGGGAACCAATCAGTTACCCTGTCTAACTATGATGCCTATGAACCAAAAAAATAACCACCATGGTAAGATAATACTAAAGATGAAATATTGGCACTCAGATTCTGGTAGCAACCAACAGATGTCTAATTGGAATTAAGTTTGTTTCAACAGGAGATGAATCATCCATAGTATTAGAAAACTAGCCAAATACCTAGGCTTAGTGAGGTTGTGTTTCTTCATGGAGAATCTACAACTGTGACTTTACTATATGAGCACAATTCCTAACTGTACTCACAGAAAACCACAACTAGTCAAAATGTGAGAACAACTGGTTGTGGTATACCCATCCCTGATAAATACATCTATAACATAGCTGGTTTACCTGAATCTCAAGGAACATCAATGAAGAAGAGGCAGCAATATTTTAAGAGTCAGAGGACCAGTAAGTTTATTGTGAGATTTTGCCTTCTAGAAATGACAGAATGGCTACATGTACTTTTTAAACAAGACTTGAGCAATGACAACACGAAGAGATATGCTAACTGTCTTAGTTAGTGTTTTACTGCTGTTAATAGACACCATGAACGAGGCAACTCTTATTAAGGGCAACATTTAATTGGAGATGGCTTACAGGTTCAGAGATTCAGTCCAGCATCATCAAGGAGGGAATATGACAGCATCTCCAGGAAAGTAAGGTACAAGCAGAGCTGAGAGTTCTATGTCTTCATCTGAAGGCTGCTATAAGGAGACTGGCTTGCAGGCTGCTAGGAGTAGGGTCTTAAAGTCCATGCTCACAGTGACATAGCTACTCCAACAAGGCTACACCTCCAAATAGTGCCACTCCCTTGGCCAAGCATATATAAATCATCACTAATCAACTAATTTTGAAGAAGAAAATCCCACAGGAGTGCAGCCTCTAGTCAGAGAACTATAGGCAACTTAAGATTTCTGAGAGGGAGATTATTAAACAATAATATTAAGTCATCAACTCTGCATCCACAAAAAGTAGTAAAACTAAATGAGTTCAGACATTTTATTTACATATTTATGCATATATATATGTAAATGAGTAATAAAGGAAAATAGGCCATTGACTGAGATGGAATAGAAGGTCATGAAAGACCTTGGAGGGAGGAAAGGCAGAGTAAGGATGATAAAATTATATTTTAGTTAGAGAGGAAATGTGTTGAAAAAAATTACACAAATCTTAGAGGCTTACCTGCTTTCCATCATAATCTAAGCAAACAAGGGGTTATCAGTTTTCAATGTCAAATATAGTGTATTTCAGAACTGCAGACTGAAAACCCTTTATTTCTAAAGAAAATCTGCCAGACTTCTTGTCATTTATGCATCAGATTCCTAAGTCCAAGTACATTCGTAAGTTTTAAAAAACTGAGATTGAGATTTCACAACATACATTTTTAATTAACACCCTAGATAATACTTGTGTGAACGGGTTTGTCAAGTGCAGTGTTAAAACTTTGGAATTTTTTTTGGATGGTTGTGATGAAGAAATAAACACTTCAGGAAAAGCAAAAGAGCTCTCTGTTGGGGCCTGACATGTACAAAGACCCGTGTTTGTAATCTAGCACCTTATGAACCTGGTGTAGTAGGGAGGACATATCTCTGATTTTAGTACTTGAGAATTAAAGACAAAGTCATGTCCAGGTATACGAGGAGTTATATGTTTATGGGTTAGCCTGGTGCATATGAGACTTTGCAAAAAACAAAACAAAACAAAAAAAAAAAACCAAAAAAACAAAAAAACAAAAAAAAACTGATGAAGGAAGAAAAACGCAAGAAAGGAAGGAGGAGAGAAGGAAGGAAGGAAGGAAGGAAGGAAGGAAGGAAGGAAGGAAGGAAGGAAGGAAGGAAGGGAAAGAAAGAAAGAAAGAAAGAAAGAAAGAAAGAAAGAAAGAAAGAAAGAAAGAAAGAAAGAAAGAAAGAAAGAAATAGAGAAAGTAAAAAAGATCAAAACACGAACTGAGAAATGAAAGTAATTAAGTCTCTTTTTTAAGTATGTTATATTATTTTTAATTATGTACATATTAATGTGTCTGTGAGCCTATGACAGCTCTAAGAGAGTGAAGGATCCCCTGGAGTTGAAGTTACAGGTGGTTGTGAACTGCCTTGGTGGGTATTGGAAACCACACTCTGGTCAGGATTAGCATATGTTTGAACAGTTGGGTGCTTTCTCTGGTACCTAGTTTATACAGTCTTTTGATTATTCACATATTCATTTATTTATTTGAGTGCTAGAAACTGAACTTAAGGCTTAGTGCATGCTGGGCAATCATCCTTTGCAGCCTAATCAATTTTTAAATTTATTGTTTAAAAATCTTTCAGTAATAAAATTAGTAAAAACAGTGAAAATTCTTGGAAGCTGTATTTGCTTATTCCTCTATCAGCATCATTAAAACCATGCCCATTTCAGCCCTTTCACAGAGCACATTACCAATATCTTCTCAAATATGTTCAGCTGCCCTTCTCTTACCAAAGTGCATATGCTAAATCTCTTAAGATATGAGTTCTTCTAATATATCCATAGGTTAATTTCCTTCAAAGAAACCTGTGTTAATATCTGTCAAAATCTAATTCACTACTATTTTTTGGATTTTCCTTTCCCTGGGATCTACACACCATTCCTTCCTAACCTTTATTACAAGTGAATATATATTCACATGTATAAATGAATATAGATTCACAATGACAATCTTTTTAATACATATATTCACCACAACATTTTAATATCCAAGAAACCATTAATCAATTTGTTCTGTTCTCTCCTGTAGTCCCTAGGGCATGCAAGCCCACGAAACCATTAGACACTCATCACACAAATCCGGACTAGATGATGGGCACTTCAGATAGTCCTTTTAAGTGTGTGTTCCATGCTTCTCTACTTAATACTCCTTAGTGCAAATTGAGTTTTCAAAAATAATTTTTAAAAACTTTGTTCTTGGGGAGAAAATGTAGCACAGTACCAAAACTATCATTTTAATAAAAAGGAAGAAAACTTGCAGAATTTCCAGATCCTCAGAGCTTTTATGCTTTCCTTTGGGCAATACTCTTTTCAGATGTTGACAGCATAAAATTGGTTCAGCACTCAAGTCTTCTTTCTGCAGATTATTTCTATGGATAAATCAGCAGGCTGAATAATTTCTTTCTCCTTTAGCTAGTACTGTGGGACAAGTATTCCAATTACTCCAGGGGTTTTTGTGACATTAAGTGAGGCAATTCAAGAAATCACTCACAATACCCATTTTTAAGATCTCAAAGTATCTTGTATTTAAACCACGAATGCTTTCTTCTTATTACCCTTTTCTCTCTTTATTTTTCTTATCCTCAAATTTCTAGGCATTTAAGCATGGAGGCTTTCAGGTTGGAGTGAAGTTAAGTCATGCTTTTCTGTGGCTGAGATTTTGTCCATGAAAGGGTAAGGAAGACCATTATCTTTTAATAATTTGGCTTTGTCCCTATCTTACAATACAGTAAAGCAGAATATATTTCAGGCATTTTGACATATCAGCTTTCAAACATATTTTTTTCTGTATTTTATATAAGACAAAACTAATGCTTGGAGATAACAATGATGATTAGTGTATTGTCAACTTGACACAACCTAGAAATTACTGGGAACGGAGTTTCAATGAGGGACTCTCTACTCTCAAATATATTGAAAATTTTATTAATCACATTAAATGATGTGGAAGATCCAGACCACTTTAGGTGGCAGCATTCCCTAAGCAGGGGGTTCTGGTCTGTAGCAATATTGAGAGCTAACTGATCACTCAGTGGCATACATGCATTTACTCTTGAAATGCCCTTAACTGGGGAGATGATCTGTCTTAACCTCCTGAAATGATTTGCTGTTATGTAAAATTATGAACTGATTTATCCCTTAAGAATTTCTTTGATTATAATATTATATCAGAACAATAGAAATGGAACTTGGATAGTCAACATTTTTTATATTGTCTGTACATTTAATTCAAACATTTATTTTTCCATTAACTCATATGAACTGCTGAACCATGAAAAGTAAACAAAATGCAGGCTTTTTGAAGACATGGTTATGTGCACCTGTCTTATAAGTTCTTCTAAAATTGAAGGAAAAGGAAGCGAGGGAAATGTAGTGATATATGTCCAGTGAAATTAAATGAAACACAAACAAAATCAGGTTATGTATCCAGTTTGAAGGAGAATGAGTATAATGTTGTACAAAGCATTTTAATGAAATATTAAGAAGTGCTGAGAACTCTAAATCATATAGATATTTCAGTAGTTGAAAGTAGCAAGAGTGGTACTGTACATTGTGTTCAGAAGAGGCATCACTAATTCTTTAGCATTGAGACAGATATCTTGACTGCAGGAGTGGGTGGGTTGGGGAGCAGGGCGAGGGGAGGGTAAAGGGGGCTTTCAGGATAATATTTGAAATGTAAATGAAGAAAATATCTAATAAAACAGCATATGCAGTAATAAAAAAAAGGAAAAGAAAAAATAAACAACTTGAGTTCTGGCTCAAGATTGTACTACGACAGTCTGAGAGGGACTGGCATAACAAGTTAAAGCTAAACTTGGATCAATGTAGCACTGTCAGAGAGAGGGAGAGGGAGAGAGGGAGAGAGAGAGAAGAGAGAGAATGAGAAAGAACAAGAGAGAGAATGAGACAGGAGATAAAGTAAGTAAAAGGAATGAGAGTAAAAGAGAAATAAGGGTAATTATGGAAAATATCTGATTACAAGAATATTTGTAAATTTGCCACCTTCATAACAAAATGACAGAAATAAATTTATAGGTAGGGGGAAAAAAACTTTTTTTCTTGCTCAGTTTTGGAGTTTTCAGTGTGTCATATAGCAAACCTGTTTTTCTGAGCTTGTGGCCTGGAAGGCTATCATGAGTGTAATGCTTGAAAAATAAGTGAGAGTGATCACTGCATGGGCAGGGAGCAAAGAGAGATTCAGGAGACAGTGTTTCGTGACACCTTGCTTTGTACATTCTCTTCAATGACCTAAGGACTACACACTAGACAATACCTCCAAAAGGTTCCATTATATTTTATTAGCATTACATGCAGAAAAAAGACTTTACACTTGGATATTTGGGAATACCCATCATCTGAACTAGGGCAATGATGTTCTAAAGAAGAAGTAATTAAGGCACGAATGGCTTTGCTAGTTAAAGATCAACAGGACACAGAAGTGTTAAGTGTAAGGCATTTTTAGCAAGGCACATGATAGCGATACAGAAATCCACTTGGAAAAATTTGAACCACACAGAAAATAAAAAAATTAGTAAATATTACTGGAGGTGGGGGTGAACAACACAGTTAAAATTGTGGCAATTGCGTGAGTTACAGAGTCCCGGTTTACAAGTTTTCCCTGGCCTCAGACTCACAGTGCTCATGGATCTGTTCCCAAATTTCTGAAGTGAATCGCAATTTGCTCTAATCTGTCTTCTTCCTTTTCACCATCAACAAACACTATCCTAAGTTGTAGTTGATATCAAAAGCACTACAGATGATAGATAGATAGATAGATAGATAGATAGATAGATAGATAGATAGATAGATAGACAGAGATAGAGATGTTTTAATGTGCAAAATGTACAACCATGATCACTAAGCACAATATTCATGCCATATCCAAAAGAAACACAGGAAGTAGTGCCTACCATCTTCTTCCTCCATCTCCCAACAGACAGTGAGTTTCAATAAAATTTATATTATTTGTATAGTTGATGACTTAGTGGTCATCCTTTCTTGAATACATATAAGAATGAAAAAGCATTAGAACAAAGAAAAAATTTAGACATCTAGGAGCCATAAATAAATATTTCAGGGACATTAAAGTAGATTATTTGAAGAATATTTTTCATAAATTTTACAACTAAATTATACTTAAAATTCTAGCAGTTCAATTTATGTCTCATTTATCTATAGAGTATTTTATAATCTATTATACTTTCTTTTAAGCCACATTTCTGAGAGTATTGTACATGCTGGAATATAAATTTTCAGGTGATTTTTCTCTTTCATTTGATGGAGTACTTCGGTTGTAACATTCATTAGACTTACAATAAAAAGAGCTTTCTACATTTTTTTTTAAAAAAAAAAAACATCATGGTGCTTTTATTATGGCATAAATCTAGCCCAGTAATGAAGGTAAGTTTTCATAATTAAACACATCACTTTCTATATGTGTTTGTTATATCTCGACTTTTATATTAAGTTTGGTTTTGTTTTTGAGGTCATTTTTTTTTAAAGTTAAAAATAAACTATTTCAACTATTTTTCATTTTCACCTATGTTTATGTTTTGGATTATTTTACATGTGATGGCTTGGGAAAAGAGAATATTTGTCTGAATGAAGAGGAATGGGCTGCCTCTAGCAATCTCTGTTGCTAGAGTATCGTATAGCAGACAGGATAGTAGAATGGTGTGTTATGGCAGCATTTTTTTCATATATCAGAACTTGAATTTTTCTGCTGATATCACCATGACTCATGCTTCATTTTTATTGCAGATCTGAAAGATGAACCTCATATAGATCAGTCTGAAGTCTTTGAGTTTAAGTGATGGCAGGGCAGCCAAATGTCGGACCTTCTGTCATACAAGCCATAAAAGAATTCCCATTCCATATTAGCAGCTAAGTTTTTTAAGTACATACTAGAAATGTCGACCTTTAAAATATGGCATCATCCATTTTAAACACTTTAAAGGGTTTTTTGTTTGTTTTTGTTTGGTTGGTTTTTTTTTTTTTTTTTTTTTTTTTTTTTTTGGTAAATCATAATGCTGCATATACTCTATATTCTACATTATATAACTATAGATGAGGTCTGGTCATCTATATTGACTTATGGAGAAGACATTTTTATTTAATTTGACACTATCCTAAATGTGTTTACAGTATATGAAGTTAAATAGGGTCTAAGGTAGAATAGTAATTCTATGAAAGAAACTTCATTGGCTTATGAATATAAGGTAAAGGAATAATTAAAATGAGAAAACACTTTATACTGCATAAATATTTCCTTCCCTGAAAAAAGAGGTGATTCTGTCTTTATCAACAGCAGTGTTTCCTAAGCTCCAAGGAAAACATCTCTGAGCTTGTTTAGGTATTGAACCTTATCATTACATGCAAAGCATTAGCCTTTGGCAAAAAGGGAGGGGTGAGAATTAAATCTTTGAAATAGCTTCAATTATAGCAGCAGGATTAGTATGTGCTATTTCTCTCTGAGTCCTCACATGGATTTAAGATCTATTGCTTTTTTCCTCATAAAGTTTAAAGTGTCTCTTTCCTGAAGAGAAGGACATTATCCTTAATTAAAACTCCTGAGAGAGCTTTGGAGGTCTGTAGTTCAGATTGTATTGTTTGAGACTTTCATTTAAGAATTTAAGCTCTTCCTACCACCTTTCTGATTTTGTTTCAAGATTGCATATTTAAGGGGCAAAGGAATCAATTTAGTTACAAGTAGTTGGGTATCTTTTGAAACAGTTTATACTAATATCTCAGTAGTCAGACACATGAAAAATGAAATTTTACTCTCAGATAAACTCAACAGGTCCACTGATTATTCAAAGACCAGTTTATTTCAAATATGTGTGCATTAAATAAGTACCATAAAATTACATTACTTGATCTGTAGGTGCTGCCTTTCTTGAAATTTACTCAAATAATAATAATAATGTTCACTGGAACAAAAAATATGTTTTGATAAAAGCAAATATAAGCTGCCTATGTATTCAGATGGGATATATGAGTCACAGTGTTTGTTCTAATTCTCCATCAAACATTTCCTTAAGTAACCACCAATTATTTCACTAAAGTTGACCCTTTCATTTATACATTCAAATTTAACCTCCCTAGGGGTACTGTAACTCTGCCACAGACTCCTGTTCTCTCCAAAAGAGCACTCTAGCTATAAAAAGCTTCACTGAACAATTAGCTGAGTAAGGAGGAAGTTTACAGTATGGAAGAGAAATAATTCTAGTTATATATATATATATATATATATATATATATATATATATATATGATGAAGAATTAACAAACAGATTATATAAAGAGCTAAAAAAGAAAGTGAGAAAGAAAAAAAGAAAGAGAGAGAAAGAAAGGTAAGCAGGCAGAAAGAAAGAAAAGAAAGAAAGAAAGAAAGAAAGAAAGAAAGAAAGAAAGAAAGAAAGAAAGAAAGAAAGGAAAGAAAGAAAGAAAGGAAAGAAAGAAAGAAAGGAAAGAAAGAAAGAAAGGGAAAGGGAGAGAGAGAAAGAGATAAAGAAAATGTTCAAAAATAAAGAGCCATAGATCTGAGTGGAGTGTTCTCAACAAAAGGAATAAAAATGGCTAAGAAATAACACAAGACATGTTCATCATTGGTAACAATTAAAGAAATGACAATCCAAAGGACTGAAATTTCTTTTTAATTCAGTGAGAGTGGCTAAGATCAACAAAACAAATGAAGAAAAATGCTGGAGAGGATGTGGTGATTGAACAACCATACTCTTTGTTGATGGGAATGAAAATTGGTAAAGACACTCTGGAACTCAGTGTAGAGAACTCTCAAAAATACTAATAATACATCCTTCATTTGACACAGGTATACCCCTCCATGGCGTATGCTCAAAATATTCAAATATTCTATTCCACAATGACCATGTCCACTGCC
Organism: Mus pahari; assembly: GCF_900095145.1. Lineage (NCBI taxonomy): Eukaryota > Metazoa > Chordata > Mammalia > Rodentia > Muridae > Mus > Mus pahari. The sequence goes on along the minus strand of NC_034594.1, from coordinate 7,958,674 downwards.
ACTCTATCATAATACCCAGAAAATGGAAACAATCTAAAGGCCATACAACTGATAATTGCATAATAAATATGTGGCAAAAAGATAAAATAGAATTCTCCTCAACTGGAAATGAGCATTTAAATAGATGGAACTATAAAATATACTAGTGAAGGAAAACCAAACCCAGACAGAAATATGCCACAGTTCTCCCTTATTTGTGGATCCTAGCTCCAGATTTTCAGCTGTGTAGTGCGAACCTTTCATCAAGAAATCTCTCCTTGAGGCCCCTTGGTCTTGCAAACTTTATATGCCCCATAAAGGGGAAGGCCAGGGGCAAGTAGTGGGAGTGGGTGGGTAGGGGAGCAGGGCAGGGGGAAGGTAGAGGGGACATTCCGGATAGCATTTGAAATGTAAATGAAGAAGATATCTAATAAAATAAATTAAAAAAAAAAAAGAAATCTCTCCTTGCAGCAGACAAGGATCATTACAGAAAACCACAACTGGTCAAATTGAAGAGAACAACTAGTTATGGAACACCAAGTCCTACCAAATACATACACAACACAAATCCTTCACCCAAAGCTTAGGGAATATCATGTAAGCCATAGGGAAAGTTTATAAGAGCAGAGGACCAAGAAGTATATATAGGATGTCAATCCTGGAAAGGACAGAAAAGTAATTCTCATGATAAGGCAACAATATGCCTGCCTAAACAAGTACAACACCAACAAATAAACAATTAAAAGGGAGAAATCTCACAGGGATCCACCACTAGAAAAAGAACTACAGGAAACCAAGGAATATGGAAAGCAGGGAAACTAGCCTTAGCAAGAGATGAGCTCTAATTGGTATTCAATACCCAAAGGTCAGCCTTGAAATAACACACATACCAGTAAAAATAAAGGGACTGAGCAAGTTGTATCTATATTTTACACAAATATATCCCAAACCCCTAATCTTGCCAATACAACTTACTTTTGTAAAAATGGCATAAAGGGACAACTAAGTAATGTGAGAAAATATTTTAAAAATGTACCAGGCAGTGGTGGCACACGCCTTTAATCCCAGCACTTAGGAGGCAGAGACAGGCAGATTTCTGAGTTCGAGGCCAGCCTGGGCTATAGAGTGAGTTTCAGGACAGCCAGGGCTATACAGAGAAACCCTGTCTTGAAAAACAAACAAACAAAAAAAGTGTACACCTGATGAACAATGAATTATAGAATTCACATAAAATTAAGACTCAAAGCACTCAGTAAGAAAACAAATGATCATATTTAAAAATGGGCCAAGGATCTAAATAGATAATGTGTAGATGAAGATATGCAACAGCTAAGAGATGTATTTAACAACAGGAAAAAGAGACTCATTGCACCAGTGCTATTTATCGGATTTAAACTAGGATGGTCATCATAAAGAATACAAAAAGATAATGTAAGAAAGGTGAAGTTAACTGAACCTTTGTTCACCGCTGATAAGAATGAAAACTTCCTTAGTCAGAGAATACAGAAGGGAAGCCTGTCAAAAAATTAAAGCTAGCATTTCCATTTCTTCCTGAAATTCGCTGCTGGGTATTTATATCAAGGAAAACAAGTCAGTAGGTAATAGAAACTCATGTGATACCAAGTTTAAAGAAGCAGTGAACTCAATAAAAAGACTGTATGGATCCACCTAAATGTTTTTCAATGAATGAGCACTGACATTTTGTCATCATATATACACTGGAGCACACCAAGGTATATTTCTCACATCCCTGTCAATCATTTTTCTATATTTTTGTTTCAGGCATGCTACTTTGTGTCTTAGAGCAATGATCATACTTGGCCAATTCAGCAAGTAATTTAGCAATTGTTGGTGGATTAGAAAGTAGTGGAGCTTTAAAAGAAGTGGCCGTCAATGACACCTTCTACCCCCTCAGACTTGCTTCTAAATTCTATCAATGCCAGCCTCCTTGAAGTGAAGAATAAACCAGACAACCACTTCTTGTAGTCATTCTCTGTATTTCTATATAGTTAAGTTGTATTTTATAGCAATATTCTATTTTTAGTCTCTTTAACAAACAATTCCAATATTGATATTCTCTATGAAGGGGGAAATGTAACTCCAAAAGTTTCATGATGTTTTTCAAACTCTTTGAAACAGGATATAATTATTTGGTCCAGAATGACTTTGACTATCAATCTCCCTTCATCCTGGGATTAGAGTGGTGGGATTAGATGTGCCCTGTACCATCACAGTCTGAAAGCTTGAGGTTTATAATGCTCCTGTCTTTTTGGAAGCCTGTCACAAAGTTCATCGGCTCTTTCCATACCTCATTTTAGTCCTTTGTAGCAGATCTCCAAAATGCAGGAACCAATGAAGAAAATCCACCCACACTCCACTCAGTAGTACTTCTTAGATACTAATTCATTCATAGCAAAAGTTTAGTGCTAGTAAAATCATAATTTTTGTTATTTATTTTATTCCAAATTTGAATGTGAAAAGTATGTACTTAAACATACATTTGCATACGTGATATCTTTATTTTGAAAACTATAACATTAACGGAAGTGGAAACATTCTATTCCTTTCTTCAACAAAACCCCAAGGGCTATACTAGTCTTCTCATATCTTAATTTCTAGTATTTTATCTAGAGAAGAACTTTTTCTCCCAATGCTACCATTTACGAGGACATAAATGGCTTGAAAAATTTACTTTTGACAAACTAGCCAAACTCAGTGCTGTGGATCGATGAAGGACTGTGGAAATAGCCACTGAAAAACAGAACAACAACAAAAAAAATCAGAAACTAAGAAGGTTATTTTTCTTCATATCTTACAAATTTATTTTAGAGATCAATATGGTGTTGAACTCTCCTAACCTCTTCATTTCTGTTTATGTTCAGAGTTTAGGGAAGGCAAAGGAGGGAACATGCATCCACTCCTATGTCTCTTCCTCTAATACAGTTTTTAATTGCTAGGTAACACAAGAACCATGTCTCAGGAAGTAAATACTAGAGTATAGCAAAATACAAGCAATCAGCTCCTTGGCTAGAAAATGACAGGAAAACATGGTCCCAAAATGAGTAAGATAAATCGTCTTTTCTTTATCACTTATTCAGCCTGATTTATATGTAGAAGCTACTCCAAAAGAATACCAATACATATGGCCTATTGTTATTGTTGTTGACTGCATCCCAGAGATAAGATAAATCCCTATTCCTGATGCCATAATGCAATTCATGATCATAGGCACCTGTTTAGCAATGGAGCCATGCAAGAGTGACTTGGTCACTTCTCAGTGGGCAAGGAAGTATAGAGTGAAGAAAACCAGCTTTCCATTGACTTTCTATTTTTATTTACTTTTTAGTCATTCCACTATATCTATCAATGGATTAGTGTTGCTCACATTCAAGAAAGAGCTTGTTGCTCAGTTAATCCTCTCAGGAAATGCTCTCACAGATACTCCCACACATATCATGAATTACATAGCATTTAGGAAGGGAGGGTGGGATAAATAGTTTAGTTTAGGCTTTGATCCCTAGTTATAATTACACAACCACTGAGATTAATATACAATAATATAATGATACAATACACTGGTATGTACATAAAGACACTAGTTACATCCTATAAACAGTCAAAGGCAGAGATAAATAAATGCTTGCATGCTGCAAACTAGGTTGTGCACAGCTCGATTTCCATACACATACAGTTCAAGACTTCAAGCCTATGGAATAGTATGACTCATACTGGGCTGGGTCATATCATACCCATATTAATTAAGTTAATTAAGAAAGTCCCCCACAGACATGCACATAGGTCTTCTCAATATAAACAATCCCTTACTGCGACTGTCTTCTCAGGTCAAAAGGAAAATATTTGTGAAATGGTATTTTATATAAGCCAAAAAGAAAATGAAAAATGAACTGGAAGCACCAGCATTATTTAATAGTCAAAGCCTCAGCTATAATGCCAAGATATTTATTTGGTCTGCTTGAAACAGTAGAAATGTTATCTGATTGCAATAATTTTCTCAGATTTCTCTTAATTTTAAGGCATTGTGGTTCATATAGTCTCTGATGCAAATACTTAATTGTGAATTAAATATATAAAATATATAACAAATTATCATAGCAGCATGTGTGATATAGTCTCTAAATGAGAGTAAAATGGAGTCTATAAATATATATATTTTTAAACAATGCAACATTTGTCCATAAGCCTTTGTTTTTATTTATTGTCTACCATTCTTAGTATCTCTCATTGGTATTTTGGTGAGTTTTTCTATACCTTTAACTCATTTAATGTCTATGTCACCCTTTCACAGTTTCTTTTCATTTTAAATAATTTTAAATATTAGAAAGGTAACAAGGTAGATAGACATAGACTAGGTGTATTATATATAAATCAAGAAGGGATATTCAGTTCTTTAAGTTCTTTATATACAGGGACTCACCTGACAAAGGTTTTTAAATGCTAACTAGTTCTGATATCTGATGAATTGGTATTTATAACTTAGATGAACATTTCACTATTTTAAACTGTATACCTATGGGCAGACTAGGTATGCTATTTTAATTTTCCTCAAAGGTAGACTCCTCCTTACTTCATACTTAATTTATTTTGCTCACATGGTTGATTAAGCCTTAATGAAGGAAGTAATTTGCACTTAATTGAAATAACTCAAAGTACATCTGTTCTCACGAAAATCTTACTAGAGAGGCCTCTTTCTAAATAGAACAGTGAACTGAAAATAAAAACCATTACATTAGAAATAAAGAAGCCTGATGGTTCATATATAATCCAGAGAGATAAAATACAGAAGACATTGTAAACTGTATATCATAGGTGAAAATGAATTGTTACAGACTCTTGGTGAGTAAACATGCTGATTACAGACTGAGTAATTTAACCAAAAGCCTAAAAGTAGTTATTAAATTAAATAATATTGTTATTTAGGAAATATATTTCATATAGAGACAAGATTATTATTTGAATATTTCCTTGATTTCTCAGCATTTCTAACAAATATTGGGGCTATAATCAATTGTATTAGAATTTCAATTTTTCTAATAATTTGACAAGAAAAAATTATATTGATATTAAGAAAATGTTACATATGATCTGCAAATAGTGATATCTTGAGTCCTTCCCTTCCAATTTGTATCCCTTTGAAGTCTTTTTGTTGTCTAATTGCTTTGGCTAGAAATTGGAATACTATATTGAATAGGTAGAGAGAGAGTGGGCAGCCTTGTCTTGTCCCTGATATTTATGGGAATGTTTTGAGTCTTTCTCCATTTAGTTTGATGTTGGTTATTGGTTTGCAGTATATTGCTTTTATTATATTTAGGTATGGGCCTTGAATTACTGATCAGTCCGATACCTTTACCATGAATAGGTGTTGTATTTGTCATAGGATTTTTCTGCATTCAATGAGATGACCAACTAGTTTTTTCTTTGAGTTTGTTTACATAGTGGAATACATTGACGGATTTCTATATATTGAACAATCCCTGCAACCCTGAGATGAAGCCTACTTGATCATGGTGAATGATCAGTTTGATTTGTTCTTGCATTCTGTTTGTGAGAATTTTATTAAGTATTTTTACATTAATATTCATAAAGGAAATTGGTTTTCTTTCTTGTTGGTTCTTGTGTAATTGTGGCTTCATAGAAAGAATTGAATAGTGTTCATTCTGTCTCTATTTTATTGATTAGTTTGAGGAGTATTGGTATTAGATCTTCTTTAAAGTTCTGATAGAATTCCTCACTAAAACCAACTGGCCTTGGGTTTTTCTTGGTTGGGAGACTTTTTTTGTTTTTTTGTTTTTTTGTTTTTTTGTTTTTTCGAGACAGGGTTTCTCTGTGTAGCCCTGGCTGTCCTGGAACTCACTCTGTAGACCAGGCTGGCCTCGAACTCAGAAATCCACCTGCCTCTGCCTCCCAAGTGCTGGGATTAAAGGCGTGCGCCACCACTGCCCGGCTGGTTGGGAGACTTTTATTGATGGCTTCAATATCCTTGGGAGTCATTAGGCTGTTAACATGGCTTATCTGATCGTGATTTAATTTTGGTACCTGATATCTGTCTTGAAAACCATGCATTTCATCCAGGTTTTCCAGTTTTGTTGAGTATAGACTTTTGCAGTAGGATCAGATTACTTTTTTAATTCCCTTGGTTCCTGTTGATATGTCTTCCTTTTCATTTCTGATTTTGTTAATTTGAATACTATCTCTGTACCCTCTGGTTAGTCTGGGTAAAGATTAGTGTATTTTGTTGATTTTCTCAGAAAACCAGCTCTTAGTTTTTTTTTTTGTTTGTTTGTTTGTTTGTTTTTGTTTTATTTTTTGGATGCTTTGTATATTCCTTTTTGTTTTGACTTGGTTGATATCAGCTCTGAGTTTGCCTTTTTTTTTCCTGCATTCTACTCCACCTGGGTGCATTTGTTTCTTTCTTTCTTTTTCTTTTTCTTTCTTTTTTTTTCTTTTTAGAGCTTTCAGATGAGCTGTTTAGATGCTAGTGTATGTATAAACTATCTAGTGTCATTATGGAGGGATTTAGAGCTATAAGTTTTCTTCTCAGCACTGCTTTCATTGTGTCCCATGAGTTTGGATAAATCCTTCATTTTCATTGAATTCTATAAAGTCTTTAATTTCTTTATCTGTAACCTGACCAAAGTATCATTGTGTAGATTGTTATTCAGCTTCCATGTGTGTACATAAACAACTCAAAAAATTCTACCACAGAACTCCTAAACAACTTCAGCAACATGGCTGGATATAAAATTAATTCATACAAATCAGTAGCTTTTCACTACCCAAAGGATAAAAAGGGAGGAGAAAGAAATTAGGAAAACAACACCCTTCACAACAGTCACAAATAATGTAAAATACTCTGCTGTGCCTCTAACCAAGGGAGTGAAAGATCTGTATGACAAGAACTTCAAATCCCTGAAGAAAGAAATTGAATAAGGTCTCAGAAGATGGAAAGATATCCCATGCTCATGGATTGGCAGGGTTAGTAAAGTAAAAAATGGCCAGCTTTACCAAAAACAATCTACAGATTCAATGCAATCCTCACCAAAGTTCCAATTCAGTTCTTCATAGACTTGGAAAAAAACAAATCTCAAATTAATTTTGAATAAAATAAAAAATCCTATCCTATTCTCAAAACTATTCTCAACAAAAAAAACAACAAGAACCCTGTGTTCCATCCAATAGCTGGCTGTGAGCATCCANTTCGGTGTTTGCCAGTCACTGGTATAGCCTCACAAGAGGCTGAAATATCAGGGTCCCTTCAGCAGAATCTTGCTGGCATG
>NC_034594.1:7942905-7950846 GCF_900095145.1 Mus pahari | reverse complement strand
TGAAATGTAAATAAAGAAAATATTAATAAAAAAATTTAAAAAGCATTTAAACATTAAGAAAAAGAAAGAAAGAAAGAATGAAAGAAAGAAAGAAAGAAAGAAAGAAAGAAAGAAAGAAAGAAAGAAAGAAAGAAAGAAAGAAAGAACAACAAAAACAAAACACTTCTGGGGAAATCACTACCCCTGACCTCAAGCTATACTAAAGAGCAGTAGTGATAAGAACTGCATGATATTAGTACAGAAACAGTCAAGTAAATCAATGGAATAAAATCGAAGACTCAGAAGTGAATCCATACACTTATCGTCACTTAATATTTGACAAAGGAGTTTAAAACCATCCAGTGGACAAAAGACAGCATTTTCATCAAATGGTGCTAGATCAACTGGTAGCCAACATGCAGAAGAATGCAAATTGATCCATTGTCATCTTCCTGTGCAAAGCTCAGGTCCAAGTGGATCAAAGACCTCCACATAAAACCAGATACACTGAATGTAACAGAAGAGAAAGTGAGGAAAGCCTCCAACACACGGGCACAGGGGAAAATTCCTGAACAGGACACCAATGGCTTATGCTCTAAGATCAAAAATCAACAAATGGGAACTCATAAAATTGCAAAGATTCTAAAAGGCAAAGGACATTGTCAGTAGGACAGAACTGGAACCAGCTGATTGGGAAAAGATTTTTACCAACCCCACATGCGATAGAGGACTAATATCCAATATATACAAAGAAATCAAGAAGTTATACTCTGGAGAACCTACTAACCCTATTAAGAAGTAGAGTACACGGCTAAGTAAAATATTTTCAACCAAGTAATCTTGAATGGCTGAGAAACAAAGAAATGTTCTTTGCATCCCATTAGTTGTGCCTTCATTTTCATAGAATTCTAAAGTCTTTAATTTCTTTATTTCTCCTTTGGCCAAGTTATTATTGAGTAGATTGTTGTCAGCTTTAATATGTACGTGGGATTTCTGTTGTTTTTGTTACTATTGAAGACTATCCTTAGTGCCTGGTGAGCTGAAAAGACTCAAGGGACTATTTCAAACCTCTGGTATCTCTTGAGGCTGGTCTTGTGGCTGATTATATGATCAGTTTTCGAAAATGTACCATGAGGTGATGAGAAGAAGGTATATTTTTTAATTTAGGATGAAATGTTTTATAGATATCTGATTAATCCATTTTTATTCATAACTTGTTAGTTTCACTATGTATCTGTTTAGTTTCTGTTTCCATGATTTTTCCATTGATGGGAATTGAGTGTGTGTGAGGTGCACTGTATGCTTTGAGCTTTGTAGGACTGAATTTGTGGGAAGATAGTGTGTAAATTTGTTTTTGTTACAGAATATCTTGTTTTCTCTATCTATGTTAATTGAAAGATTTGCTGGGTATAGTAGCCTGGACTGGCATTTGTGTTCTCTAAGTGTCTGACATCTGCCTAGTATCTTCTGGCTTTTATAGTCTCTGGTGAGAAGCCTGATATAATTCTGATAGGTCTGCCTTTATGTTACTTGACCTTGTTCCCTTGCTTCTTTTAATATCCTTTCTTTGTTTTCTATATTTGGTGTTTTGCTTATTATGTAGCAGGAAGAATTTCTTTTCTGGTCCAGTCTATTTGGAGTTCTGTAGGCTTCTTGTATGTTCATGGGCATTTCTTTCTTTAGGTAGAGAAGTTTTCTTCTATAATTTTGTTGAAGATATTTACTGACCTTTAAATTGGAAATCTTTGTTCTCTTCTAAACCTAGTATCCTTAGGTGTTGTCTTCTCCTTGTGTCCTGGATTTCTTGGATGTTTTGAGTCGGAGTTTTTTGCATTTTTTCCTTTTTTTAAAATTAATTTTTAATTGGATAGTTTACTTATATATCAAATGTTTTCTCTTTTCTAGGTTTCCCCTTCAGAAACCCCCTATCCAATCTCCCTTCCCACTGGCTCTATGAGGGTGCTCATCCACCCACCCTCTCCTGCCTTCCAGACCTGCCTTTCCCCTACATTTGGGCATTGAACACACTCAGACCTAAGGGACCAAGGTCTGTTCCTCCCATTGATGTTAAACAAGGCTATCCTGTGCCACATATGCAGCCAGAGCCATGGGTCCCTCCATGTGTACTCTTTGGTTAGTGGACCTGTTCCTGGGAGTTCTGGGAGACCTAGTCATTTGACACTGTTGCTAACTCATGGGACTGTAAACCCCATCAGCTCCTTTAGTCCCTTCTCTGACTCCTCCGTTGTGAACCTGGAGCTCAGTCCAATGGTTGGCTGAGAGCACCCTCCTCTGTATTTGTCAGGCTCTGGCATATCCTCTCAGAAGACAGCCATAACAGGCTCCTGTCAGTAAGCACTTCCCAGAATCCACAATAGCGTCTTGTTTTGGCAACTGTATATGGGATAGATGACCAAGTGGGGGCAGTCTCTGGATTACTTTTCTTGCAGTCTTGGCTCCACACATTGACTCCATGTTTTGTCCTCTGAGAATTTTGTTCCCCCGTCTAAAAAGCACTGGATTATCCACATATTGTTCTTTCTATTTCTCGGGTTCACTATGATCTATGAATTACATTTTGGGTTTTCTAAACTTTTGGGCCAATATCCACTTATAAGTTTGTGCATACCATGTGTGATATTTTGTGACTTAGTTTCCTCTTTCAGGATGATATTTTCAAGTTCCATCTATTTGCCAAAGAGTTTCAGGAAGTAATTTTTTTTTAATAGCTGAGTAGTATTCCATTGTGTAAATGAACCACATTTTATGTATCCATTCCTTTGTTGAGGGGCATCTGGTTTGTTTCCAGCCTCTAGCTCTTATAAATATGACTCCAATAAACACAGTGGAGCATGTGTCCTTATTATATGTTGGAGCATCTTCTGGTGTATGCCCAGGAGTGGTTTAGCTGGGTTCTCAGGTAGTACTATGTCCAATTTACTGAGGAAGCTCCAGATTTATTTCCGTAGTTGTTGTATCAGCTTGCAATCCCTCCAACAATAGAGGAGTGTTCTTCTTTCTCCACATCCTCCCAAGCATCTGCTGTCACCTGAATATTTGATCTTAGTCATTCTGACTGGTGTGAGGTGAAATCTCAGGGTCATTTTGATTTGCATTTCCTGATGATTAATGATGTTGAACGTTTCTTTAGGTGCTTCTCAGCCATTCAAGGTTCCTTGGTTGAGAATTCTCTGTTTAGTTCTGCTCTCCATAGAAGCAGGGGGAGGGAGCATATGATAGGTGGTTTCTGGGGGAAGGGACGGGGAAATGGGATAACATTTGAAATGTAAATAAATAAAATGTCCAATAAAATAAAAAGACATCACTAACATTAACTGAAGATGATGGGGCTGCTTGGTTACCATGCTCCTGTACCTTCACACCCAAATAGACACAAATATATCAATAATCACCACTCCATGGTTTCCTGTCCTTTAGCTCTAGATACTAGACATGCGGCAAGTCTACTTATGCCTTTTCAGTGTTCACAGGAGAGAGAGAGAGAGAGAGAGAGAGAGAGAGAGAGAGAGAGAGAGNAGAGAGAGAGAGAGAGAGAGAGAGAGAGAGAGAGAGAGAGAGAGAGAGAGAGAGATCCCTTAAACTGCAACATACTGTTCTTTGATAAAGAGACTGGGGAGACCTTTGCTGTTTTTTTAGTAGTCTCATGTCCCTTGCCACTGCCACAGACACTTTTTTGTCCATTAATAATGCCCTCTGGTTTTTAATCAAGAAAGAGTTTAGATGACTGTGGTGCATAACTATATTTCCCCTCCTCATATCCAGTCCCTGCCACACTCTGCTCTCAGATCTATACCCATTACAATGTCAAGAGCTCAAACTTGACAGTAGTCTTGAAACTATTGTCTCAAGAGCGGTATTTTTTTCTACCAAAGACAGTTGGTTGTAAAATGTATAGGAAATATCAAACTATCAAATGTTTATATACCCTATAAATACCATAAATAATAAAAAACCTGAAATCACCAAAGGAGTTCCAATAATTGACTAAAGTGAACTGGAAACCTATGAACTGTCTAAACAACAATTGATATTTAATCACTATTAAGGTTAGTCAGCTATAAAGAATATAGACAGAAAATTGAGCAAATCAAGAAATTAAAACATGAAGAAAATGAAAAGTTCAAGAAGTTAGAAGTCATTAAAACAACAAATAATTTTTTAACTTTCATATACAAATCCTTCCATTCTCCTCTTTTTTTTTTTCTTTTAGTGAAAATGGATTTTTTTATACGATATGATATATTCTGGTTGCAGGTCTATTCTCCCCCAACTCCTTTGAGATCCTCTTCACATTTCCTCCCATTCAAATCCAAATGCTTTCTGTCTCTTCTTAGAAAACAAAAAGGCACTTAAAGACCATTGACAAAAGAAAAGAAAAGAAAAGAAAAGAAAAGAAAAGAAAAGAAAAGAAAAGAAAAGAAAAGAAAAGAAAAGAAAAGAAAAGAAAAGAAAATTAAAGAAAAGTAAAACTGGCATAGGGCATATAAAACCAGGAAAAATGGCAAAGGGAAAACAAATACACAAGAAATGCATATAGCTGTAGAGACATGGGTTTGCAGAGATTGGAATCCCACAAACACACAAAACAGAGTGACATAATATATATGCAAAGGGCTTCAGCATTAAAAATACAAAACAAAAGCAAAACAAAACAAGACAAAACAAAACAAAACAAAAGCCCTGACAAACTCTTAGGAGATAAAGGACATCCAAAGATGCTCTTGAGTTTGATTTGTGTTGGTCATCTACTCCTTGATATGGGGCTTGCTGAAAAAAGTGGTTGGTTTCCCCAGTGAGGCACCACTGGAGAGACCTTACCGGTCGCAAACAGTTTCTAGGTGAGGGATGGAGGCGTATGTTCATGTCTCCTGTCAGAACTGGGATATCATATGCTGCAGACTTGCAGTCCTTGTCCATGCTGCCACGATCTCTGAGATCATATGTACATCAGTATTGCTATTTTTTGAAGGTCTTGTTTCCTTGATGTTCCACTTCCTCTCTGCCTTTCACAGTCAGTCACTGTGTATTCATGCTGCTGGGTTCTTTGAGCCCCCAGAGGACAGATTAGATAGAAACATCCTATTTAGGACTCTGCAAGATCTTTTAATTTTTCTATATTTTCCAGTTGTGAGTCACTGTATTTGTTTCCATTTACTGCTGAAGAAAGCTTTTCTTTAATGACTGAGCAAGTCACTGGTTTATGAATAGAGCAGAATGTCATTAGGAGTTATTTCATGGATACATTCCTTTAGCAGAAAAGTAGGTTTGGTTCTTCCCCTAAGTCCCTTGCCTAGCTGCCTTGTAGACTCTTGGCCACCTGAGAAATGTCAGGGATGAGTTTAACCTTATGAACTCAAATTTAAGTCCAATCACATATTGGTTGGTTACTACCTCAAGATTTTTGCCACTGTCACCCTACCATTTCTTACAGGAAGGTCACACATGTATATCAAAGAGTTTCTAGCTGGATTAGTGTTCTTTCTCCCTTGATAGTGTACAGAATATCTTCCAGGAACATAAATAATAGTCAGTATGGTAAGGATCGAAGTAGGCACCAGATTGGCTCCTCCATTTTCAATGACTTATGTAGGCGTTACCTTCAGTAAGAGTTCCCCATAATCAGTTTGTAGAGAACAAATATTAGCCTTCCAATGGTTTGGGCTATTTTGGGATTCCTTTGGGCCCACTATGACAAATTAGTTAATTAGATGTTGTCTTAGTTAGGATTTTACTGCTGTGAACAGACACCATGACCAATGCAAGGCTTATAAAGGACAACATTTAATTGATTATGGCTTACAGGTCCAGAGGTTCAATCCATTATCATAAGGTTGCAGCATGGCAGCATCCAAGCAGGTATTGAAAAGGTAGGGCTGGGAGTTCTACATCTTCATCTGAAGACTGCTAGCAGAATACTGGATTCCAGGCAGCTAGGATAAGGGTCTTATAGTCCACACCAACAATGACATACATATTCCAACAGGGCAACAACTTCTAGTCATCCCATTCCCTGAAGTAAGCATATACAAACCATCACAGATGTAAATATTCATGTCACTGGAAACTTTATTTGGAGACTTCCAGTTGGAGTTGTTTCATCCCTTATTTGGCAATTTTATTTAGAATACTTCCATACATGTGTTTATTTTAGGAAGTATCAACTAAATTAGGTTTCTATAAAACTCCTGAAATGAGAGTGGGTAATTTTATTTTAGTTTGCACTTCCACATCACCAGTCATCATTGAAGGAAGACAGGGCTGGAGCTACTATGGAAGCTTGAAGTTAAAAACAAGGAAAAACATTGCTTTCAGACTCTGGTTCATTTTCCCTAGTCTTATGCTTAACCACAATTCCTACCCAGCTCAGGACTCTACATAAAGACGGTTGTGATCAACTTGTTTTATGCTATCCTGTATCAACAAATAATCAAGACCATCCCACAGACATGCCCACAATCTAATCTAATCGATATGGATCATTCTCCAGTTTATGTTTTCCATTCAGGAGAAATTAGGCTCTGTAGACTTGACAAAGCTAATTAATACAATTTTAAACTCTTCTAAAAAAGAATTTACAGAGTGCTATACCTATGACTTAGAAAATTTACTGAAGGAATGAAGAACTATATTTAATAAGTAAATGGCAAACTCAGATAAAGAAGAGATAATTAGACAAACAGGCAATTCCAGATTAGCAGACAGTAAAATAATTACTAAACCTGGTGGTATAGACAAGATGCAGTTTGGGCATTAGCAAAAAGAGATTAGTGTCCATGCCTGAACATTGAGATGTTAATTAATATTTTAAAGACAAAGAGAACATCAATTAGCCTATGATGGTCTTGAACTTGCTACCTAGCAAAGATCAGCATTGTGCAGAGTTGCCCTCTTTCCCCCCAAAACTGTAAATACAGGTATGTGCTATCATACCTGGCTGCCTTTTATGTTAGAAAAATACACCAGGTGTGGTGGTGCACACCTTTAATCCCAGCACTTTGGAAGCAGAGGCAGGCAGATTTCAAAAACAAACAAACAAACAAACAAAAAAACCAAAATACAAAAATTGGGGAGAGTTGAGGATAATCACTGATGTATTAAGCCATTTGGTTGGCTTCCTAAGTTAATTTACTCTTTATTTAAAAACAGTTATCTTTGTACTCTACAAGTTGGTAAATATTTTTAAGCAGACAAAGAAGCATATTTAGCAGCATCCTTTAATTGGCCACTCATACATTTCTAGTACTGCTGAATATTATAACATTCACTTTATTATGACAAGTTCAAAAATCACACCACTGCAACTTCCAAAGGAGCTGTATGAGGTCCCTATAATCCTGAAACCAAAACCAGTTAAAGACAATATAATAAGATCAATCTATAGCTTAACAATTTTGATGAACAGATATACAAGAATAATTAACAAAATAACACCAATCTTTATTAATTCATGTAATTTGATGCTCAAAATGATGACATGGCATTTATACCCAGGAAGCAAGCCCCATCTTGTTTATACTACTCAATCAATATGATAAAATTTAGTAATTAAATTAACAGGAACATCATGATCATATATATGGACACTGATCAAGCACTTGACAAAATTTAGCAAGTGTTTGTAGTTTGTTAGTTAAACAAAATATGTAATAAGGAGCATATTTAAAACTTATGAAGTCCATATTTCAGGGTAACACAGTAATCATTAACATGTGGTTTAAAGTTAAAACATTCTTCTTGAAAACTCTGGGATAGCTGGGCATGGTGGCGCATGCTTTTAATCAGAGCACTTGGGAGGCAGAGGCAGGCAGATTTCTGAGTTCAAGGCAGGCCTGGTCTACAGAGTGAGTTCCAGAACAGCCAGGGCTATACAGAGAAACCCTGTCTCGAAAAACCAAAAAGAAGAAGAAGAAGAAGAAGAAGAAGAAGAAGAAGAAGAAGAAG
>NC_034594.1:7930791-7942870 GCF_900095145.1 Mus pahari | reverse complement strand
AAGAAGAAGAAGAAGAAGAAGAAGAAGAAGAAGAAGAAGAAGAAGAAGAAGAAGAAGAAGAAGAAGAAGAAGAAGAAGAAGAAGAAGAAAACCAAACTCTGGGATAAAGTAAATGGGCACATGGCTCAAGAAGGTGCCTGATTTCAGTTTGCTCTACTGACTTGTTTCTTGTCATTAGACAGAACATCATAGCAGAAGGCCATAGTGGAGAAAAAATTCTGATGTCAGCCAACAAGAAGATCGATGCTAAGAAGGACAGCGACAACATATGCTTATCAGAGCTACTCCCAGTGGCCTACTACAACAAACTAGAACCTATCACCTTAAATTTCACCAGCTTTCTGTATAGTGGTTACCAGATGAGGAATAAGACTCTTGGATATGAGCCTAAAGGGGCATTTCATGTTCAAAATGCAGCAAATCCAAATGAGTAAGGAAGAACACATTTGTCCCGGTCTATAAATTATATATCATATGGTGAACACTCTAAAATCTCAGTAAGAAGACTCAATAAAACATTGTACTTCTATTAATATGTACTGTTTTGTGATTTATATTCAGCTAAGATAAATTTAATGTGAAAATTTGAGATATATATTATATATATATGTATATATACATATATATATGTATATATATATAGTTTTAGAGAATTCATATTCTCTCCATGATGTGTGTATAGACACATGTACCATATTGTGTAGATTCTGAAGAGGATGATTACTTTAAATGGGGGGACCAAAATCACTATTAGACTATGATGTTTTAATATTCTTGGGCCAGAGAGTGGCACCATTTGGAGGTGTGACCTTGTTGGAATAGGTGTGACCTGGTTGGAGTAGGTGTGTCACTGTGTGTGTGGGATTATGATCCTCACCCTAATTTCCTAAAAGTCACTCTTCCACTAGCAGCCTTTGGATGAAGATGTAGAACTCTCAGCTCTGCTTGTGCCATGCCTACCTGGATACTGCCATGCTCCCACCTTGATAATAATGGACTGAACCTCTGAACCTGTAAGCCAGCCCCAATTAAATGTTGTTTTTATAAGATTTGCTTTGGTCATGGTGCCTGTTCACAGCAGTAAAACTCTAACTAAGACATAGAGTATAGCTTTTCAACCATCTAAAAACAAATGTTTAATAGTAAATGAGGAAAAAATCAGTTTGACTCCAAGTTACTTAATTGAGTACTATGAGTACAGTCTAAAAGAGAGTGTTGTTTTGTTTTGGGGCTGAGAATCACAATCTACAGTGGCAGAGAAGACAAACAGCACTGGGAAATTGGTTGCAGCTATGGTAGTGGGAGCTAGAAGTATGTAGTGGTATTAAGTTTTCAGATAGAGTACAGAGAGAATCGAGCTAGAACTAGGCAATACTCCAATGTGTGCCCACAGAAACACACTTTCTCCAACTAATAAACATCTCCACTTCATAACAAGCCCACATCTATACAAACTAGGGCCACTGTTGTGTATAGCCATGGATTTAAACCCACAAACTTATGAGGAACATTTCATTATCAAATATAATAAACACACACACACACACACCATGAGTTAACATGGAGGTATAGCTCATGTAGGAAAATATTGTCTAGCATGGATCAAGCCATGAGTTTAAGTCCCAGCACTGTATAAAGTAAAATTTGTAAAATAGTCAGGTAGTGCCACAATCATTCTATGCTGAATTTAAGGTCAGCCTAGGATATTTAAGACTTTGTTTCCAAAACAAAACAGAACAAAAGTAAGGTTATTAATTTATTAATAAGAAAATAGAAGTGCTACATAGAGGGCTGGTTTCCCCTCTGAAAACCCCCATTCATCCCCCTCCCCCTGCTCACCAACCCACCCACTCCTGCTTCCCTGTCCTGTCATTCACCTACACTGGGGCATCGAGCCTTCTCAGGACCAACGGTCTCTCTTGCCATTGATGTCCAAAAAGGCCATCTTCTGCTACATATGCAGCTAGAACCATAGGTCCCTCCATAGGTACTCTGTGGTTAGCAGTTTAGTCCCTGGGAGCTCTGGGTTCATATTGTTGTTCCTCCTATGTGACTGCAACCCCCTTCTGCTCCTTCTGTCATTTCTCTAGCTCCTCCATTGAGGACCTTGTAAAGTCCAATGGTTGGCTGAGAGCATCCACCTCTGTATTTGTCAGGTAATGACAAAGCTTCTCAGGAGACAGCTGTATCAGGCTCCTGTCAGCAAGCATTTCCCAGCATCCACAATAGTGTCTGGGTTTGGTGACCGAATATTATATGGGGTGCTGGAAAACACTTTTTTTTTTTTTTTTTTTTGGTGTTTTTGAGACAGGGTTTCTCTATGTAGCCCTGGCTGTCCTGGAACTCACTCTGTAGACCAGGCTGGCCTCAAACTCAGAAATCTGCCTGCCTCTGACTCCCACGTGCTGGGATTAAAGGCGTGCGCCCAGTCTAACAATTTTCCTATTCTTATTGTTATCATTAAGTGCTAACATCATCATAAATATCAATTATCAAATGTCTGTTTTTAGGGAGAATAGAGATGTGGGTTTGAGGGATAGGGAAGTGGGGAGAATCTAAGAAAAATTAGAGAAGAAACTGTAATTAGAATATGTGAAAGAAAATCTAGTCTCAAATAAAAACAAAATAAAAATCGTCCAAACTTGTGTTCTCAAGAGAGAGCAGTATCTGCTCTTATCTGCTGAGGCACCTTTCCAGCCCTGTGGTGTTATTCTGGTGAAAACATTATAGCAAGCAGTTCAGGATTATATATGCCAGTACAGGGAAATGGCAGGGCCAGGAAGCAGGAGTGGGTGGGTTAGGGAGCAGGGGGAGGGGGAAGGGGATAGGGGATTTTTGGAGAGGAAACTAGGAAACAGGATAGCATTTGAAATGTAAATGAAGAAAGTAACTAATAATAAAAAAATTCTCAAAAAGTCAGAAAGAAAGAAAGAAAGAAAGAAAGAAAGAAAGAAAGAAAGAAAGAAAGAAAGAAAGAAAGAAAGAAAGAAAGAAAGAAAGAAAGAAAGAAAGTTCCCCTAAGAACAATGGCCAGCAGTCTTTGCTTCTGTGTTTGCATGATGGCTTAGAACACAATATTGTCTAATATTGAGAACTAACTGTGTGCATATACACAGAAGCTAGTCAACAGTAATTCACACCTTTCAAAGTAAGTACAGACAGTTATGAAACCTGCCCCCAAACAGATCACCTGACATCCTAAAATCTGCCCCAGACACCAGAATATTCATGAAAGCCACTGTCACACTTCAGTGTTTACTTCCTGTTCTGTCTGGTAACAGGACACCGTAGAACCCTTGTTTCTGGGTGGCAGCAGAAACGTAGAAAGTTACATACGATATGAGAAACAGTATGGCAGTCTCAAGCTCTCCGAACTGAAAAATTACGTTCTAAAAATGTTTGGGTTCTCAAACTTTAAAATAGCACAGTTGTCATACGGTTAATCACTCAGTGGTTATTTTAGTGTAAAGGTATTTATAATATTAACTACTACTAGTTACTGAAAGTTTCATATGATGTGCCCTATATTCACCTAAACTTCATATTTCTTCTCATGCAATATTCATAATAGAAATTCACATGGTTTATGCTAGCAGTATACATCTTGTAAGGAGACAGAACACAAAGTAAATTCAGTATCTTTCCCATGATCACATAGTTAATAGAATGTAAGCTGACACTGGAACCACAAGTGTCCCAAATCTTCTGAGACTTTTGGAAGAAAATAAAATACATTTAAGAAAGCTTTCTATCAAATAGATGCTATGGGGACTGTGTAGCAATTCTCTGTGCTTAAAGAATCACTTCAAAAGAAAATGTAATGCAGAAGAAAGGAATATGTAAAGTGAGATTAATCTAAGTCCTATGCAATTTTCACATCTTCAGAATAAAGATGCAACTAATCTCACATTTTATTTTACTCATAAATCATTGATATATATCATTTCAATTAGATATTTTTCCCTGTGCCAATTGTTACTTCATACCATCAAATAGCTAGTGTTAGCTTTACCTAATAGTCTTATTATTTATATTTTTAATACAAGCACTTACCAACTGGGAGATTAGCCATGGTTTAGAAATTTCATAATCTATAATTCCTTTTAAAATATTTTCTGTATTGAAAACACAGGGTCCTTGCTCTGTGAACTACTATAAACTACTATAATGTTTATATACTGGGGTCTTTCAGTAACTTGCTTTCATTTCTCCCACACCTGACATTTCTATGAATTGTATTGCATACAGAGTCTTGGTTGTATATACAGTAGATGCATTTCATGTACAGTAGATATATTTCTTAGCATCACAAACCCATTATGAGAAGCTTAATGATGTCAAATTTAGTTGACAACTTGATTATCAAATCAGTGAAATAGGATTATCAAATCAAACAAATGAGATACACCCATCTAGGTAAGTCTCTAATGGTAGTTTGCTGGAAGAAATAGCTAAGGCCACCAAGACTCTCCCTTACAGTGAATAGCATTTTCCAGCAGTGGTCCAGATATAAGGAAGTCTGAGGAAAAAGATAAAGCTTTTTTGTCTATTCACCTTTGACCCTTGTTGATGAATTCATCTGCTATGGATGTTGTCAACATACTTCACTCACACCAGAGTCTAGCTTCTAATGGATTACTAGGAGTCCTCTATACCTTCAGTGCTAGATTCGTCCTGCTCAGGCATTAAACCTCTTGGACCAAGCAGCTATTAGGTTACCAATCTATCTAGTGTGCAATCAGTCATTATTGAACTACCTGTCTGTATCATGTAAGCCAACTTAATAGATCTGCTTAGTTAAACATATTCATAATATTTGTTGAGAACTTTGGGTAATAGGATAATGCTAGATATTTCTCTCTTGGTGGTGTAAATGGCCAATGGTATTTCCTCAAATACTATTTTCACTGAGATTTGTGGAGAAAATAATTTAGCTTATATGTCTCCATGGTAGCCAGCATATTTTATATACAGTAACTTCATTCAATGTTTCTTTAACTTCAGTTTTTTTTCCAGGAGAGATAAATTTTTGTTTTCCTATATTAAGCAATTCTCAAATATTTATTTGGTTCCTCAATAGCCTATTAAGTATGATTAATTAGTCATGAAGTTTTCTAGTATCATTGACTGATAGATAAAAACAGAGTTAATGTTTTATGCCAATGAAAGCAGTTTCAGTGAATATTGTAAATACCTTTATAGTTCACTCTGAATTTCTTTTGATAAGAACTCTATAATCTGTTTGTTGTTTTAATTTATTTTTTCTCCTGAAACCTATCCCAAGTATATTTTATATACTTTCAATCCTAATTTTAGAATGAGCCACATTCGTTTTGGTGATTTTTTTTCCTTTTGTAGTACAATTGATACTTGGAAACTACAATTGAATCATTACCTAAATATTCTGATTATCTCTGTTTTAGTTTTTTGGAATATATCTAATTACATTCTATAGGCTGTGAATTTCTTACATAAACTAGAAAATTCCAGCAACTATTTCTACACTAGGCATTAGGAGGAAACATACCACATCAATAGTGTCATTTTCTCTTAGTGATTTTATTTTCAGATTTCTGACCTCCAGGAGAAGTGTGTGTGTGTGTGTGTGTGTGTGTGTGTGTGTGTGTGCGCGCGCGCGCGCGCGCGCGTGTGCGCACACACATTTTAAAGCACTATATTAGCAGCAGATTGAAGTTATGAACAAATAAAGCTAATACAATTTGGGGTAATTTATTTGTTTATTCCTCAAAATATCTAAAAAGCTAATATAGCTTTGAAATTGCGTAGGAGAGACAGGATGAAACACATTTGAAGAAGATAATAGGAAACTTCTAGTATCCCTGGACAGAGAGCTACTGATAGACATTGAAATTTCTGCCAGTGAGGGTTTAAAATGAAGCAAGGGATGATATGGGAAAGATTACATCATCTTAAATATCTTAGAGAATATTTCGATTTTAGACACTTTTTAGAAAAATATGGAAATTAAACACATTAAAATCATTCATGCAGACTGAGTGGAATTAATTCCTACAGGTAAAAAAAATACAACACTTTTAAATATTAAGTCTGTATATAGATGAGGGCATTTGCAAACCATGTTAAAGTTTAACCTGTTTTAGTCTTGCTGTTTATGGAAAATATGAAAGGAAGACGGGAAAAACAGAGGATAGACCTAGTAAGTAAAATTCAACTGGATTTTGGAAAAATTATATTTTAATTACATATATAGGTAAATGAAGAAATATACTGATTATAGTGCTTGGTGAGAAAGTTAGGGTTAAGTCAGACATGTTTTCAGGTTGCTGAAGACATTAACAGAACAACTCAGGAGTCCATTCAGCAAACTCAGCAAGAGTCAAAATTAGATTGCAAATTTTTAAAGAAAGTTCTGCAGAGGATCTGGGTAGATCACCACTAAGACATATATACTCATAGATTGGTGTCTTGTCCTGACATGTTGTAAGTGAGGCTTCCTCCAGCAGCAGATGAGAGCAGATGCAGAGACCCCCAGCATACTTTATGAGGACAAAGTCTAAATTGCAGGTCTCTATTCAGTCCTACCCCTTGCAGTTAGGGGAACCACATGTAAGAGAGGGAAGAAAGACTGTAGAAGTCAGAGGGGATGGGGACACCAGGAGAACATACCCCACCAAATCAACTAAGCAGGGCTCACATGGACTCACAGAGAATGAAACAGACTGTATATCATTTTTAGAAACATTGCCAATGAGGCCAGAAAAAGCAAATGAAGAGGACCATAATCTCTGCAGAAAGGAGGCAGCCTAACTTAAGTGCTGGACAATGAACACTTCATGTCCTTCAAGAGAAACCAAAGGCCTATGAGGGTGTCTGCATAGATACAGATGATAGGATTATGTGGTGAAAGAGCAATGCTTAAGCCATTCAATGCTTGAGTCCCAGGAACTCAAGGTTGGTATAGTTCCCAAAGACATGTCAAAATTGTTCAAGGGCTAAGGGCAAATTTACATTATCCATGAACATGTCTAGGTAGTTGTATCTAGATACTTGTTAGAGAGTGTAAATCAGTAGAGCATTCTTAAGGCAAACCAAGAGGCCGTATTCAGTTAGTTGAACATTCAAGAGGAAAAGAACCATGGTTCACTGAGGAACTAAAATTGTACCCCATGATTAGGTGTAGACAAGAGCTGCAAGGAGACCTTTCCAAAATATTCAAACCTGCTGATGCATCCTACACATTTTAAATTATTTGACTTTCAAAATCATAAGCCTCTTATAATATCTATGTTCCTGTATCTCTCTGTGTTTCTGTCTGTCAACAGTGAATGCTAGGAATGTGTAGCCTAGTCTTCAGGTTTTCCTGGTGAGGGATTTCCCACTGAGCCATTTTCCCAGTTCAATTTCCTCCTTTTCAAAAGGATAATGTCTATAATTATTATTCTATGTTTGGCTCACCACTATGTTCAAGGAAGTAATATGTTCAGTGTTAGCCTTGTTATCTTGTAAATAGGAATTCTGACCACAGTTGAGTCATATTGAAATTCTCAAAATCTGATTCATGTAATTCACATAATTCACCATGAGACTGGAGACTTTGGGGGAGATGCTATTTAGATAAAAATTTCCACACTGGATCGAAATAACAAGTTTAGATTTTAATCATATCAGAAGAGTAATAAAGTCTACATGTAGTTTATAGCAGCTCTTGAAGACTCTATGTCATATTCTATAGAAACTGAGGTTATGTGAGAAAAATTTGTTGTTTTTTTTCTTTGTTATTTTTGTAATGAAGATTGAATGCAGAGCCACAAAAATGTTCTGCTATTAAATGACAGATCCAGAAAATGTAGAGGTTACATACAGCAATGGGACCTTACATATATAATTAAAATCATAGGATATGAAGGTCACCTTGGATTATCTGACTATGCCATAAATGTTATCATAGTGTCATCAAGAGTTAGGAAGATAGAGACTTGAAATAGAATTAGACAGTGTGACCATTAAAGTAAGATGCTACAGTGTGGGTCTTGAAGCATGATAAAGGGACCTTCCTTTGGGACCACTTGTCTTAGCTGCAAAAACAATGAAATGAAATGAAATTGATTCAGAGTAGGATTTCACCATGATCTTGATTTGTGCATAGTAGTGCCAGACTCTTTAAACCAAGAAATAAAACAGAGTACCTGTTAAATTTAGGCCATTAAATTATAATTAGTTGTTACAATAGCCAAAGGAAACTATTATATACTGATTTCTCATTTCTTCCATGTCAAATCTATCTTTTTAACCAAAGTGAACATTCATTTGTAGCAGCCCACAGTATTGATAGAAAAGGCTTATAATAACAAATCCAGGACTACTGGAATAAGAGATTGCTAAATACAAGCAAAATAATTATTTGTCTTTTCTTACCAATATTTGTTACTTTATATGTATTTGTATGTATTGTTAAGAATTTGTGTTCAAAAGTAACTTTTTCTATAGATTTTATTTACATAGAATTCATATACATCTACATAGATTTCATATACATTTCATATACATTTTAAACTACAAACCATAAAAATAAAATTACTATTAAATTTATAAAAAGGGGGTGAAGGCTGGCAAGTGAAATTATACTTTTCTAAATAGATCTTGTATTGAAGATTTTACTTTGAAATTGTATAAATCATTTACATAATTATAAACAGAATCAATCTCTTTAAAAGGCAATTGTTCCAGAAACAAAATGAATCATAAATTAAACTGCATATTGAATTATATTTTAACTTATGTTTTTCTTTAATATATTAATAATTACCATCTTTCTCTTAATTAACCTGGAGAATAAAACCTCCAATTCCTGAATGAAAGTATCTGGAGATATTTCTAATTTTATCGTTCTATTTAATATGACATTGTATGGTAGTTTTGTATGATATTCATTTAAGTACCTCAGGCTTTCTTTCTACTATTTGATGACTATAAACTTTACAATTACCATTTGATATTTTCTAGTATATCTTAGGGATACATTATTAGCAGTGAAATTACTAAATAAAAAATGTATGCATATGTGATTTTTCAGTTATTTTCTAATGCCTTTTGAACTAATTTAAATTCCTTACACCAGTAGGTAAAACATATTTACTCCTAACAGTCTCAACAATGTACTGTGTGCTTAAACACTTAGATGATGTTTAAGGGATGACAGCACTCTGGTCTTTCTTCTCGTGAATGGTTACTGTATATTTTCTCATTTGCTCAGGCTTTTGTTATGACTTTTGAGTCAGCACCAAATATGTTACAAGTCTGCGTTAAAACAACCATTTTATGCTTTGACACCCATCCCATTGTAGTCATCAGAAACCAGGTCTCCCACCACAGCAAGCCCTATATACCCTAACACAGATTCTAACCTAAAATCTCATTTCTTGAAGATTATAGAGGCCTTTAAGGAGGACATAAATAACTCCCTTAAAGAAATACAGGAGGACAAAAG
This sequence comes from Mus pahari, assembly GCF_900095145.1. Lineage (NCBI taxonomy): Eukaryota > Metazoa > Chordata > Mammalia > Rodentia > Muridae > Mus > Mus pahari. The sequence continues at coordinate 7,933,401 of NC_034594.1, read as the reverse complement.
TAAATAGGCAGAAACTTTAAAGAGGAAACACATAAATCCTTTAAAAAAATATAAGAAAACCCAATCAAACAGGTCAAGGAATTGAACAAAATCATCAAGGACCTAAAAATGGAAATAGAAACAATAAAGATATCACAAATGAAGGCGACCCTAAGGAGAATTACAGATGTAAACATAATCAACAGAATAAAGAGACAGAAGAATACCAGGCAAAAAAAGATACCAAAGAAGACATTTATACAACAGTGCAAACAGCTCCTAACCCAAACAGCTCCTAACCCAAAACATTCATGAAATTCAGGACAGAATGAAAAGACCAAAATCTAAGAATAATCGGAATAGAAGAGAGTGAAGATTCCCAATTCATAGGCCTTTCTGGTCCATCTTCAACAAAATCATAGAAGAAAACTTCCCAAAAAAAAAAAAATGGCCATAAACATACAAGAAACTCACAAAATACCAAATAAATTAGACCAGAAAAGAAATTCCTCCTGTCACATAATCTAAACACTAAATACACAGAACAAAGATAAAATACTTAAAGTTGCAAGGGAAAAAGGGCAATAAACATATGAAGGTAGACCTATTAGAATTGCACCAGACATCTCAACAAACACAATGCTGCAGTGTGACCCCAGTCAATTTTGAGACTGAAGGAAAATTTTTATTTTCTAACCCACTTTTTAAACCACTTTAATTACATGCAAGTATTTTGGGTGAGCAGTACAATAAGGAACTAACAAAGCAGCAAGCAAAGTCCCATGATTTCTCACATGACAGTTGTTAAAATGAGCTTGTCATAATAACTGAAATACTTGAGCCCACTTCCTCGCCCAAGCCCAAAATCTTGCCCGAAGCCTAGTTCCACCCTAAAACTAAGATTCCTGCCTTATCCTACTTCTCTATTTCAGCCTAAAGTTAGATTCTTGCTGAAACTTACATCCTTATTATGCCTTAATGTCAGATTCCTGCCTGAGCTTACTTCCTTGCCATGGCCAAAGTCAGACTCCGGCCAAGTGGTACCCCAAAAGGATTTCCACAAGAGACACCAAGAAATAGAACCACATGAACATAATACCATCTCTAACAACAAAAATAACAGTAACCAAAAATCATTGATCTTTAATCTCTCAACATCAATGATTCAATTCCCCAAATATAACGATATAGGATAACAGACATTATATGTACATAGAACCCAGTATTTTTCTGTATACAGGAACAAAGACAGATACTACCACAGAGTAAAAGACTGGAAAAAAGTTTTCCAAGCAAATAATCTCAAGAAAAAAATCTGGGGTAGTCATTTAATATCAGTTAATAACTGATAAACTTTCAACCAAAAGCTATCAAAAGAGATTGGGAAGGATACTTCACATTCATCAAAGGTAAAATCCACCAAGATGAACTCTCAATTCTGAGCANATATGTGGAAAATACACAGGCATACTCATTTGTAATGGAAACATTACTAAAGATGACANAACACATTAAAATTCACACAATAATAGTGGGATACTTAGATATCCTACTGTCTCCAGGGAACAGATCATGGAAACAAACTAAACAGAGACAGAANGAAACTAACAAATGTTATAAACAAAATGGGTTTATCAAGTATCTAATGAACATTTCACCCTAGAACAAAGAAAAAAAATACGTTCATCTCAGCACCTCATAGAACCTTCTCCAAAATATTACATATGTAATTGGACACAAAACAATCCTCAAGAAATACAAGAATATTGAAATAGTTCCATGTACATAGCTAAACAGAGAATTCTCAACTGAGGAATCTTGAATGGTCTAGAATCATATAAAGAAATGTTCAACATACTTAGTCATCAGGGACATGCAAATCAAAATAAACCTCAGACTCCAACATACACCAATGAGAATGTCTAAGGTCAAAAACTCAGAAAATAGCTGATGCTGGCAAGGATGTAGATAAAAACGAACATGCCTCATTGTTGTGGGATTACAACTTGGTACAACTACTTTGGAAACCAATCTGATGATTCCTCAGAAATTTGGAAAGAGTTCTACCAGAAGACACAGCTATACCATTCCTGGGCATATACCCAAAAGATGCTCCTGGTATCATAGGGACATGCGATCCACTATGTTCATGGCAGCCTTATTTAAATAGCGAGAAGCTGGAAACAACCAGATGTCCCTCAGTGGAAAAATGGATACAGGAAATGTGATAAATTTACACAATGGAATACTACTAAGCTATTAAAAACAAGGATATCACAAATTTTGCAGGCAAGTGGATAGAACTAGAAAATATCATCCTGAGTTAGGTAACCCAGATAGAAAGGTACATGGTATGTCCTCACTGATAAGGGCATATGAACCCAAAATCTCAGAATATGCAGGATACAACTAATAGACCATAGGAATCTTAACAAGAAGGAAAACCAAATTGTAGATGCTTGAATCCTACATAGAAGGGGATAAAATAATCAGGGGTGGAAGAGGGAGGGAGGAATTTGAGTATGTATGAGAGGGAAGAGGGACTATAAAAAGGGGTGGCAGGATCAGGTATGGGGGAAAATAGGAGAGAAGCCCACAGGGCCAAGAGAATGAATAGAAATATTCAGCATG
>NC_034594.1:7926584-7928268 GCF_900095145.1 Mus pahari | reverse complement strand
TAGGGTCCTGTCTGAGGGATCCTGTCTGAGGAACACTGAAAAGACATCCATGGTAAGTGTGACATAGACAATCCCTTCTGCAGTTTCTCCCAATGAGGCAAAAAGGAAATGTGTTTATGCACAGTATGAATGAGTGTAGGACAGAGGAGAAAGAGCTCTCTGGGAAATGTGGATTTCATGTCATCCATGAGCACACAGAGCAGAAAGCTTGTCTACCAGAGGGAAGAAGGGACCCCGGCTCATTTGTGTTGTTTCTAATTGGTAGGTGGTGAAGATGGGGCAGAGCATGGACAGGAAGAAAACTGCTACCATGAAAGTTTGCAGAAGCTGCCAAAAGAATGTGCAGGATACCCAGAATGCACTACAACCTATGGAAAGGCCCATTCAGCTTCCTTTACTGGACTCTTCTCACTGCCCACTTTGGTACTCTAAGGAGAAACTGAATCATCTTTCCCTCCCACAGCTGTTTTCTTACGTCAAGGTCTTAGAAGACCTTATACAGCAGAAATTTAACCAACTTTTATGGGGCATATCATCTGTGATGTCTGAGGCAGTTGTGGCTACTGCCTGGGCACCCAGGAAATCCTCCTCAGAAGGAAATAAAACTGTCAGGTTTACTGATGCACGTGACCCCATTCAACTTTTATCTCTGTCTAAAGAACCTCCACAGCTTTTCCAGGACCAGCACTTGCCCCACCAACTTGTGACTCCAAGCTTGAAAGGTGCAACAGGAGTCCAGGAACTAGAAAACGTCCCAAGCTCAAGATCAGAGGAAAGACGTTCTTCATCCCAGAGAAGAGCCAATAGGAGAGCACATCCTACCACTGAGATAGGGATACAGACATCCCTTCCAAATGTAAATGAATCTTCAAAACATGGACTAAATTGGAAAGACATTGCAAGTTGTAATGTCCAAAAATGTCAAGCAGCCATTAGCCATCCCACTGACAACTTGTCCAGGGGCACCCTGCCTTTTAAAACTATCAGGTCAGCCTCCATCCTTCCTGAGCATTATCAAATGATCCACCATCATGAGAAGCCACAGCCTGAAGAGAAGGCAATTGATGAGGGAAAACAAAAAGGAACCCATGGCAGATTCTGTTCATCTAGGGAACTGACACAGCTCCAGGAAGCTTTCCAACTCGACAGTGATGGTTATTGCAAGAACCTGCTTGAACCCAACCAGCCTGCCCAGCCCTCCATCCTCAACTCCAAAAGCTACAAGTCAAGCCAGATGGCGGGGTCTGTGCCCTCAGGGGTTCCCTTAAAGAAGGCCATATCTAATTTTGATATGCTTAGCAGATTCAAGAAGAGTCACAGTGTTGGGGCCAAAGATCTGCCTTGTACTTCAAGCAGCACTCCCGGGGACAGTTTGGAACCCAGTAATTCTGCCCTGAGGACAGATGAACTGCTCTCCATAAACACCAGTGACAACCTGTCCTTCCTTGATTCAAACACTAAAATGAAGCTGGAATACAGCATCCTCCAGAATTTTGTGAAATGTAAAAGGAGATTACTCTGTGTTTCCAAGGCTGAAAAATATCCCAAAGCTGCCATGATCCTGGAAAAATTGNATCACCATGATCCAGGAGGGATAAGGGTAGAAACTGTATCATCTTCCAGGTTGGAAAGTCCTCTGTTTGAACACTCAACTCAGGGGACCCAAAGAGCCCCTCCAACTGCT
>NC_034594.1:7908191-7920932 GCF_900095145.1 Mus pahari | reverse complement strand
CTTGTTTCTTCAGACCATTTGCTTGGAAAATTGTTTTCCAGCCTTTTACTCTGAGGTAGTGTCTATCTTTGTCCCTGAGGTGTGGTTNCAAGCAGCAAAATGTTGGGTCCTGTTTGTGTAGCCAGTCTATTAGTCTATGTCTTTTTATTGGGGAATTGAGTGCATTGTTCTTATTTTTATCTGACAATGCTTTCTTCCACCATCAGGATGCTGATACTCAGTAATGGGTATAAAATGGAATTGTGTTTGCAGCTATTNTCTCTGTCACCAAAGTAGATTTTATTGACCATCAGTCTTGTCTCTGTTTTGGTTAGAGTAAAAAGAACCACTTGATATACTTGCTGATGTTGTTGTTGTTGTGTTGTTGTTGTTATTGTTGTTATCATTTTTGTTTTTTGTTTTTTGATGTTGTTGTTGTTGCGTTGTTGTTGTTATCAATGAGCATAGAATACAGTGTCTCTTACATATGAGGCTTGTACTTTACCAAACTTGCCACAGATGTAGCATCTCTGCTGATTTAAATTTCAAGATATCATTATAATAGTATTGATTGTATTTTTTACATAACTTTGTGATTTATTATGTAACTGTTTTTTAAAAAATTATATAGCAAGATTAAACAAATGATTTATTGTTTGAATTATAGGTATGTCTAGCTAAATGTAGATATACGCTACTCAATCTCTATTCAAGCAGAAATTCTTAGCTTTCAACATTTTTTAAAATATTCTTAGATTTTTGCTTCATTTTGGAAATCAGCTTAGCAAGCATGTAGAGTTTAGCATGGTGCAGAACAAGATGAATATCAAGCACTGATCTATGGGAAGAAGTTATATTGACAGGAAGAAATGATGTATGTATGTATGTATGTATGTTTCCACATCTTCTTGTAACCACACTGTATTAGAAAAGCTGACATCTACAGTGCTGCATGTGCAGAGAAGCCTCACATTCTGTTAAATCACAGGAGCAAGAAATGGGTCAGATGCCCTGCTTCTTTTCCTTACTAATGCCAATTGTAATCCCAATTAAACCTGTAGCTGTCACCATGCTAGTCAGGATATTTTTAGCACTAGTGACTTGTTGTTGCATTGAGCTAAACATTACAACTGACCATTAGTGGTGTTACATGAAAAGTTGAGTCTCATCAGAATTCAAAAGAATTCTGTGTATACTGGACTACTGTCACAGAATATCAATCTTGCAATATCATTTGCTTCTTCTCTGGGAGCAATCAAATGGTCTGCTGAATAGCACTTAATTTTTTTTTTTAAGATCAGAAGATAAAGTGATACAATGTGATTTTCAAAATCAGTTAACTGTACAAAAAAATACTTAGTAAAACACATATTGTTTGAAATTATTCACCACTGATAACTACTTCCCTCTCATTTTGTGTGCAGTTAATGATTAGCACACACTTAAATACATTTCTCTTCATGAAGTAGCTATTAAATAAATATGTATTTCTTACATCTAGTCTAGAAGGATAACAAACTATTTATTCACTTAAGATTTGTGTTCTTCACCAGTAAACACTGCCTTGGGTCTCAATATGAAGTGTTTTGAAAATTTTATTCATTTAGTGAACCCTAGGACATCTTTCCTTCTCAATTTCAAGCAATGTTTGAAAGGAGTGGTGCTTAGAGTACATTGGAAGATTATTCTGAGGATAATAAATAGTATATTTTGCACATGCATAAGATTTGAATTTCTCAGTATTAATGTTGGCTAGTTCCCACCTACTTGAGACTCTAGTTCCAAGGTATCTGTTGTCTTCTAGTGGCTTCTTTGAGAACTTGTAGTGACAGACATATTATTCTTTATACACACATATGTACAAATAACTAACCAATAAAAGAGGCCTTCCAAATAAGGAGGACTTTGATGAAGTGACTAAACCATAGGGTTCGGGCTATGACCACTCTAATAATTTTTTTTTTTAAATCTAGAGATAACTGAATCAAATTATCAGAGTATATTTTTAAAGAAGTAGTTTAAAATATTAAAATAGAACTTTCTTACTATTATTGTTATGGTTTATTTCATCTGTTTGCTTTTTTTTGTAACACCTTTACTTCCACAAACCTACTCAGGTTATACAATATAGAAATGTCTTATTTAGCTATTCATTAAAAATTTAAAACAATTTCTAACCTTACCAATATTCTTGCCATAATCAGAATTCTTGAATCTATGTAAAAATTGTACATGGGTTAATTATACTTACGAACTATTTGTGAACTCTGGTTAGGATAGAAAAACTAAATTCACTGTCATGTAAATTAGAGAAGGCAGCAGTGTGATAGTGTATAGCTTATGTTCACAGTGCTCTAATGTAGAATACTAATGAAGTCTTTCTTTTCATCAATTAATAGAGAGGTAAGATAATGTAAAAAATAAAGAAGCCCACCAATTAATTATCTAATATCAGGGCCCCAGCATGAAATTATATCATGCCAGTAGCTTTATATGTACTGAGCAGATTGTATTTATGTAATAGGAACACATACACACCACCAACACCAATAACACCAAAAATTAAAGAAAAAGAGACAAAAAGCAGTGAATTTGAGATAAAACAAGGACTTGGAGAATGTGGAATGGATTGTAGGGAGGAAATTGCAAAGAGAAATTATATAAACATATTTTAATTTCAAAAATAATATAAATAAAATATTGTACATTTCAGGAGTAATTGTAATTACAATGATGCACAGGCAAAGTGTGAGAAGTAGCTAGTGAAGTCTACAAAGACATTTTCACAGAGACAGAAAGAAGTTAGAGCGGTCTCAGAGAAGAATAGGAAAGGTCTCTTCTCCCTAAAGGAAGCAGTGTATGCATGCTTTAAAATGGAAGAATGAACACTGGGTATAGGGAGCACCAAGAAGCAAGTGAGTTTGGTATTTGGCTCCTTAGGGAGATAGGCAAAAAGGAAATGAAGGCTTGAAGGCTATCAGATCATCTGGGGTCAGGGGCTATAAGTAATGCTTTGAATTTTAGATTTTTATATTTAAGAGCAACTTCTATCTTACAGCTTGTCTTAGTTTGGGATGCTAGTGGGAATGTCAGAACTGGGTGATTTATACTACACATAGAGATTTTGCATGCTGCTAAAGGTTCAAAACCTTAGATCAGCCTGACAGTATGGATAGACCTTTGGCAAGGACTCATTTTCTGGTTACTAGACAGGTGCCTTCTCATTGTGAGATTCAAGCATCCTCACATGGGCCTTCCTTCTTATTTACTCTTTGGGTCTGTAGAGTGTAGCATGGGTATCCTGTATGTTATGGCTAACATCTACTTATAAGCATATACATATCATGGATGTCCTTTTGGGTCTGGGTTATCTCACTCAGGATGGTAGTCTCAAGTTTCACCCATTTGTCTGCAAAATTCATGAGGTCTTTGTTTTTAATAGTTGAATACTATTCCATTGTATAGATGTACAATATTTTCTTAATCTATTCTTCACTTGCAGAACATCTAGGTTGTTTCCAGTTTCTGGTTGTAATGAATAAAGCTGCTAAGAATATAAATCAACCAGTGCCCTTGTGGCATGGTAAAGCTCAGGGAGTCTTGTGGAAGCATAAGGGAAGGATTAAGGGAGCTGGAGGATCACAGGACCTACCCTCCCATCATGGACCCATGGGAACTCACAGAGACTGCACCACTATCCAAAGAGCAGGCCTGGATTGGACCTTGGTTCCCCACATATATGTTGCAGAATTACAGCTTAGTTTTTCATGTTGGTTCCTAAAAACTGAAGTGGGGATAGTCTCTGAATCAGACTCTGTTTTCTGCCTTTTGATCTCTTTCCCATAATTGGTCTGTCTTCTCTGATTTCAGTGGGAGTGGATGTGTTTAGTACTGATGAGACTTGATGTGCCAGGGTAGGTGGGTACACAATGGTGAGGGCTAGAGAAGGTGAGAGAAAAATGGAAGAAGGGAGATAGGAGGATAAGACTAGGAGGAGAAGAAGGGTGTGTGTGGAATCAAAATATTAAATAAATAAATAAATAAATAAATAAATAAATAAATAAATAAATAAATGTGTTTGCTGCTATTCTGATTGATCTGTTACTTAGCTAAGAATATATGGAACCAGGATTATGAGATGCAAAACATCTTTAAGGATAGGATTTTTTTTCTTTAAACAGGTCTATATTTAAAGTTACCATGAATACATATATAAATAAATATTTAAGCAAGCACACAAATGCAGCTTACTGAAAGAAAACTTGGAAGACAATTAATACTTAAGTGGTAACCTTTTTATTGAAATGTATTTATTGGATTTTTTTTTATTGTTGTGTATATTTTCAAAATGGAGTAGCTGCCATTACTTACAATTCATCCCAGTTTTCTATTGTTTCTTATAAAAAGCATTTCTGAAGTTTTGTTTTAATATCCTTGTTAAAATGTTTAAATCTCCCACCACCTTTTCTCAGCTTTCTCCCCTAAACCCCATCTAATACCCTTCTGCAAATTGATAGATTCTTTTTCTTAGATTATTTTTGTAAGTACATTCATATGTATGTATATACAAATTTTATACACATGTACACACACACACACACACACACACACACACACACACACACACAATAAAAATACAATGGATTGAGTCTCCCCTGCATCGCAGGCCCAGGGAACATTGTGGAAGATGGGATGGAAAGTTTATAAGAACCACAATGGCAGGAACTAGGTTGTAAAGCAGTTTTCCTAGAAATGGTTACATAAACAAGACTGTAAGAATGAAAATATCATTGGACATTATTAATGCAGAAGGGGACATTTTCCAGGGATTCCACACCTAGACATAGAATTGCAGGGAACTTACAACTTCTGGAAGAAGAAGAATTAGTCTTTCATAGGGATGAGCCCCTCATTATTTGTCTAATACTAAGAGGCTAACTGTGAAAATATTGTAAATTCAAAAAATTTTGAAAAGAATGATAAAATATTTGATTCTAAGCTGAATTTTTGTATAGACTTAAAGCTACAGTTTAATCTTTAAAATGGTTAATATTATAAAAATATGATAATTATTTTTCTGTAAAATATTATCTCATAATCATACTTAAATATAACAAGGATGCTACAACAAATTATAATGAAAGCCATATTCATACCTGCATTCTGCAAGTTTACCTATGAAAAATTTTAAAATTATATCTGTGGGAAATAAATACTCAATTCCCAAATTTCCATAAATTTAACATAGAATGATACTTCGGGGCTACATTTTTAACCACATTTGATATACTAGTTTATTATGTATGATTATTTTTCAAATGTTTATATTGAACATTAACCTTAACATTAATTAAATCAATGGTGAAGATGCCCTAGTTTGCTCACCCTTAATGCATTATTCCTCTTCTGTGAGATAGTTAAAAGTCATAAAGAGAAGTAAAAGTACAGCATGAAAAGAGATATGCAAGAAATGGTGACTGGCGGGAGGAGCAGGCCTCTCTTTGTAAGATCCAACATTCAATCTCCTAGATGTATTCTGTGTTTTAGAAACAGTACTAAAAACCAAAGTCAGTATGAAGTCTACGGCACACATTTCAAATTCTTTAGTTCTAGTGAGATAATGTCTGTCTGGCTGCTCCCCTGTTGGAACTTTTCCCCCTGACCCATTCTGGCTTGATCTTGTCATTCTCAGAATTACTCACAGTGAGGCAAGTGACAGGTATGTAGTTACTTATGCTTCTTTTCCCCATGAGATACTCTATAAGCCAGATGCTGTGGTCTCCAGCTAGTCAATCACTATAGTATCTCTTTAAATACCGTTTTGATAAGTATGTGACACAAACTTCTTTGATTGCAATAGTGACAATGCAGTATACAGAAACTGCTTTCACGTCAATAGCAGTGGGAAGTGAGCTGAGAATGTCAACCCACTATTTCTATTGCCCTTTTCTCTGATAAGGCTAATGAAGAAATACTGTCAGCATAAATTTGCATATGAAAATAATGGCATTTCAATACACTAGGAAATATACCATATGGAAGAAGTTTTTAATAATTTTTAATCAAAATCAAATTATGGAGGTAAAGAATGATTCAAAACAAAATTAAGTAAAGCAAAGAGCAGAAAGCAGACCTAGTTTCTTATGCTCTCTCTAGTTCTCTCTGTTTTCTCTCTCCTGTCTGTCTCTCTTGTATGTGTGTGTGTGTGTGTGTATGTATGTAGGTATGTATGTATGATTTATGGTTGTGTGTGGATACATATACACATGTGTACACATATATGTAAGAATGGAAGCTATTATTGTTTTATTACTGAAATAATGCTTAATTAAATTGGTATTTGTCTTTTTCTAAACTCAAAAGAGAATTGACTTATCTAATCACATTATTATACACGAATTAGTAAAAGCTATTTCCAGTCTACTTCCATAAACTAGAGGGATCAACAGTTTTATTGCAAAATGATTAAATGATCAAACAAAACCACCAAAAGGGATCTATCAATGAGAATTAGGCTTGAGAACCAAGGGTGTAGTTTAAAAGTTAAATACATGCCTAGCATGTTGTAAAATTGACCTTCAGCAACTTTCCCCTTCCACCTTCCAGATACACCTAGATTCTAAGTCTGGGTCTCTAAAAGATTAATTCATGTCAAATAATCCAATCATAGATACCATAAATTCTGGTTCATGTTAAAGTACTTTAATTTACTGTGTTTTAAGGTTAATCTTCATCAACAATTTTGTTCCTTTTCCTTCATTTAATTATTAATATTATGCTTGTCCATTTATTCAACCTTTATAAAATATCTGATAGTAAGAGGCTTCCTTTCAGTAGCAAATGCAGATACCCACAGAAAGACGACAAGAGGGTCTAATTTGGGGGATTATGTTGGGCACCTCCCCTCAAAGTTGGAAGTATTCCTTAGAAAAGAGTAAGAAAAGATTGTAGGAATTAGAAAGAATGGAGGACCCAAAGAGAATATGGATCACTGAATCATCTAAGCGCAGAGCAACTAAAGTAGCAAGCTTGGAGTGTTCATGTGGTTCATGTGTCTATTCCATATCCGCTATGTATGTGTTGTAGCTGTTACGGTTGTGCCTATGGAGTGATGATTAACATTGAAAGTAGATGGGTCTCTGACTCTGTTCCTTGCTCCTGGGACTCTTTCCTCCCGTTGGGTTTCTGTGTCCCGGTGTGACGTGAGGGCTTTGCCTTGTCTTCTTGTAATTCGTTTGGTTGTATTGAGTAGTTTTCTCTTGGGGACTTGTTCTTTTCTTAAGGGAGAAAGAAGAGGAATAGATATGGGGGGAAAGATATGGTAATGGGATGGAAGGAATGGAATGAGAGAAAAATGTAGTTAGGGTGCATTGTAAGAAGAAAGACTCTATTTGAGAGAGATAGAGAATGAGAGAGGGGAGAGAGGAGAGAGAGGGAGGAAGGGAGAGAGAGAGAGAGAGAGAGAGACAGAGAGAGACAGAGAGAGACACAGAGAGACAGAGAGACAGATGGGGAGAGAGAGAGAGAGAGAGAGAGAGAGAGAGAGAGAGGAGAGAGGAGAGAGAGAGAATTTAAGCAAAGAAGAAGAAAAATATTTTTCTATACTTTTACTCTGGAAAATGGGATTTATAGTGTTAGAAAATAAAAATACAGACTATATAAAAGTATTGTCATAAACAATAAAAAGCATAAAATCAGAAAACAAAAGAAACATTAGGATAAAAAGTTGATTGTACTGAATAATATTGTGTTTGAGAAGCCAAACTGAAATTATTAGAAACCAAAGACTTGACTCTCTGCTGAAATATTTTATGTAATATGGGTGCATATATTCTTTTCCTTACCCTAATGTCTATATGAATCTACTTTTTCTGTCATCCCTCTTGTCTCTGGCACCTTCATAAGCCCTTTTATATTTACTAATGACACTTCAGTGGGAAATGTTTTATGTAAAATGGTTACTCTTCATAAGAATAGGTAACTGTTAGGGATTTTGATCTGAAAGGTGAGAGCATTTTTAAGAGTAAACTTTAGGACTGTGTTAAGTTTGTACAGTTAAATAGGTAATTGCTAACTGAGAATGAGCAAATCTACATATTGACCATGAAAAATTATTTAATATTCATTAAATAAATTCAATAACTCACAACAGAAGAAACTAATTTTAAATTAATCTACCTTGTCTTTAACATTAATCACCACTTCTGTGACTAGAATTTTCTCTATTGATAATTATTATACTTAACTTTTCCTGAGTTTTTTCCCTAAGTTGTATATATAATTGATTAGCATAGCTTTCTTTTGTTAACCTAAAAATTACAATAATATTGTGTGGGAGGGCGAGAGCAGATGGCTCAGCAATAAAGCATACATGCTGTGCATGACAGGTCAAAAATTTGGTCCCAGAATCCCTGTCAGACAGCTCACAAGTGTCTATAAAATTATCTCCAGGTATCTAGTCTTCTGTTTGCTCTCAGCTGCCCTAATACTTACAAATAAAAACTCACACCTGGACATATAAATATTTTTAAAAGAAAATTGAAATATCATTGCCACATGTATATAAATAAATAAACTGTTGAAGCTTTGTCCACTTACATTAATAGTCAGCATGACACAGAGCCTAGTGGTCTAACCAGTGCTCTAGTCCTTGGAAGACTATGGTAAGAAGATTATGACTTCAAGGTCGACCTTGTCTATGTAACAAATTCCAGGCTAGTCAATGCTAGATAGTGAGACCTTGACTTAAAACCTATTTTATTATCACTTTCCTTATCCTGTTCCATTTATATTCAAATGCAAATATGTATATTATTACTTTTTGGAAATGTTGTTAAGGGATATTTTAAGATTTTACTCTTAGAAAACACAGAAGATTTGTACTTACTGACCCACCTTTTTATATCTAGTTTCTTACAGCTAAAAATGGAGAGTCTGATGTTTCTCTGGGACTATGTAAGAAACTAGTTGAGTTAACCACTTCCTCATTTGTAAGCATATTAGCAAATAAAGTAAACAATAATTCTACTTATAAGCCTATTGATATGTAGCTTTAAATAGGATTGACATTAATTGGTGATTTTCATCCATTTTACTCTAAAAACATTATGATACAAGTTAATGTAACAACTGTAATTTATAATTAATTTCTGTGGGAGTCTTTTCTGTACAGTAGAAGTTATAGGACTCAGAAATATCAAACTATTACTTTTTAGTCCATTTTTTTAAATCACTTAAAAAGTTGTGTTTATTCCAAAAATTTAAATAATATTGTCTGCTGAGTTTTATCCTAGGCACTGGAGATACAAAGAAAAGATTCTTATCCTTTACTCCTTAGCCTCATTTGTTTTCATTTGCTGTGACTCATACCATTAGCAAAGTAACTTGGGGAGAAAGTAGTTTAGTTCAGCTCCTACTTCCAGTTAACTTTCTTAACTTTCTTCCATCACTGAAGAAAGTCAGGACAGGAAATCAAGGCAGGAACCTGGTGACATCACCATGAAAGACATGCTCATTGGATTGCTCAGGCCATTTTCTTATATACCCAAGATGACCTTCGTAGAGACAGTACCATACACAGTAGGATGTGCCCTATCATACCAATCAATACTCAAGACCATTCTACTCAGATATTACACACCTCCATCTGAGCAGGGTCATTGTTCATTTGTGACACTTGCTTGCAGGTTACTCTTGGTCATGTACAGTTGACAGTAAAAATTAAAGTGAACATTCTTATACCCTCTTAATGTATCTAGGGGAAATACAAGGTTAACAAAACACTACAATATAAGGCACAAAATCAGTAATGAATCTAAAAATTCCCCATGTGAACCACTTTTACTGATGTTACTAACAATTTAATTTTTCTTTGGAGCGGTACCGGAAAAAAAAATTTTATAAGTCATTTTGGATACATGGAAATACATCAGATTTTCAAATGTGATCAGAATAAATGAGTAAGTGACAAATTCTGGTGGATGAAAATGATACCAATCAATTTTAGTTGAGTAAGATTTTTTTCAAGTAAACAAGTTACTTTGGAAATAAAACAAGTTAGAAAATCCATAGAGAATTAAGGCATGAACATATGGTTAAGGGCTAGGAGCAATCAGTGAAAGCCATAGAACCTTTATGAAAGAGCAGGGAATAGCACATTGGATAAGAGAAACATTGTACAAGAAGATGAAAAGTTACATAATTTAAAGGTCAATAATTTATAATTACCTCTTTAAATGCTTATTATTTTTATTTTTGAATGTAGCATGCTAAACCTCAGTACTAAAATAATAAGAGATGATTAGCTTGCTTTTACAAGGTCATCATAGGTATCAAGTGTAAGAATAAATTTAAATAGTGTTAGTAGATTATATTCAAATATAAGCACTTTAATGCAAGGTATAACTTTAAAGTTAGGCTAAAACATCTTTGAATATTAAAGAACAATGGCCTGTATACTTAAGCACAGAAGAGGAAAAGAGAAAGATTACCATAATAAATTCACCACAGCATTCTACTGTCCTTTAGTATATTGTCCTTTTAAAATGATAATACAATTACATTTCATAGTCTTTGATGGTCTCAAGCAATTTCTACATCATTTGCAAAGTAAAACACTGTACTGTGGTAGGTATGAGCACACATACATGTTTTTATCCTATATGACATAGAGAATCAATATATAAATGTGCATATATATGATGAAAAAAAAATTGAAGACTCTTTTGGAATGGAAGGGGACAAGAGGGAGAGTTCAGGGACAAAGAAGGATGAGTAAGGTCACATATGAGCAAAGCAGAGGGATAAACATGTACAAAGGCACATAAAGAAAACTATTTCTGATTATATATGTGCAAGAAAGGACAAGTACAAAGGGTCTCCCCACATAGTACATTTGCCTAAAATTTGATTTAAAAACTAACAGTTCTTATTTTCCGAATTTCTAAAACAATGGTGCATTAATGGTTTGTAGTTATTCAAAGACAAAGAATCATTTGATCTTATCCATATATTATAAAGCATTGGATGGAGATCTATTCTCTTTTTTACATTTAGTTGAAAGTATTTTTTTTCACATAATATATTACAGTTTCTTCTCTCTTTTGCCTAGCTCCTGCTAACCTCACCTCATATCCTGTTCTTCCTTTTGTCTGTCTCTCATTAAAACACATACAGGCTTCTAGGGATGATAATGAAATTAAGTAAAATATAACAAAGTAAAACAGTAGCTAAAACATCCATCAGATTTGGACAAAAAAAAAAAGAAAGAAAAGAAAAGAAAAGAGAAAAACAGGAAAAAAAGAAAAAAACAGAAAAAAAAACAGCTCAAGAGAAGTCACAAGAAAGAGAGACACACTTGTTCACACAATCAGGTATACCATAAAAACACTAAACTAGAAATCTTAACATATATCAAAGAACCTGTAGGTTAAAATATATATATCTATATATCTATATCTATCACATATATGATATGTTTTATATTATATATGTAACATAATACATATTTAAAAAAGTATCTATTAGAAATACCTCTGATAGCTGACTGTGAGCATCCACTTCTGTGTTTGCCAGGCACTGGCATAGCCTCACAAGAGATAGCTATATCAGGGTCCTTTCAGCAAAATCTTGTTGGCATATGCAATAGTGTCTGCGTTTGGTGGCTGATTATGGGATAGACCCCTGGGTGGGGCAGTTTTTGAATGGTCCATCCTTTTGTCTCAGCTCCAAACTTTGTCTCTGTAACCCCTTCCATGGGAGTTTTGTTCCCAATTCTAAGAAGGGGCGAAGTGTCCACATTTTGGTCTTCGTTCTTCTTGAGTTTCATGTGTTTTACAAATTGTATCTTGGGTATTCCAGGTTTAGCAAATCTGTTAACAGAATTAAATCATTAAGTAAAAGTATGGCAACTATCACTCTAATAGGACTAGTGAGTCATTTCCGTGTCCCATTTAATACAATCACTTCTTAGGTATTGGCAACAAGTCTGTTGCTTGCAACCAAATTGTCTTTGGGAATTTGATAGAGTCATAATATGTAAATGATGAAGTGTGTCCTGATTTTTTTTTGAAGCTTTTTTTTTTCATTTTTAATTAGGTATTTACTTTATTTACATTTCAAATGCTATCCCCAAAGTCCCCAATACCCTCCCCCTTCCTGTTCCCCTACCCACCCACTCCCCCTTCTTGGCCCCTGTGTTCCCCTGTGCTGGGACATATAAATTTTGCAAGACCAAGGGGCCTCTCTTCCCAATGATGGCCGATTAGACCATCTTCTGCTACATATGCAGCTAGAGACACGAGCTCTTGGGTTGCTGGTTAGTACATATTGTTGTTGCACCTATAGGGTTGCAGATTCCTGTAGCTCCTTGGGTACTTTCTCCAGCTCCTCCATTGGGGGCCCTGTACTAGATTCATAGTTATGAGCAGAAGGGAGGATGAGTATGTTCAACTATCACTATTCGAGTGTGCTGGAAGGGGTGACACTATGCAAAGCACTGCCCCTTTTTATCTACGCAGGATGGGTTCCAACATGCTCTAGTGCCAGGGCCCCCATTGGAGGAGCTAGAGAAAGTACCTGTACTGGCTAGCTTTGTGTCAACTTGACACAGCTGGAGTTATCACAGAGAAAGGAGCTTTAGTTGGGGAAATGCCCCCATGAGATCCAGCTGTGGGGCATTTCCTCAATTAGTGATCAGGGGGGAGAGGCCCCTTGTGGGTGGGACCATCCCTGGGCTGGTAGTCTTGGATTCTATAAGAAAGC
>NC_034594.1:7888740-7904996 GCF_900095145.1 Mus pahari | reverse complement strand
TGTCTCTAGCTGCATATGTAGCAGAAGATGGCCTATTTGGCCATCATTGGGAAGAGAGGCCCCATGGTCTTGCAAACTTTATATGCCCCAGTACAGGGGAATGCCAGGGCAA
Organism: Mus pahari; assembly: GCF_900095145.1. Lineage (NCBI taxonomy): Eukaryota > Metazoa > Chordata > Mammalia > Rodentia > Muridae > Mus > Mus pahari. Next base: position 7,904,884 of record NC_034594.1, on the reverse strand, counting down.
AGAATTGGGAGTGGCTGGGTAGGGGAGTAGGGTGGGGAGGGTATAGGGATTTTTTGGGATAGCATTTGAAATGTAAATAAAGAACATATCTAATAAAAAATAATTTAATAAATAAAAATATTCCTAAGGAAAACAACACTTATGTGCAAGAGATAAATAAAAACAATAAAAGATATGCTGTTTTTGAAAAAAAGAAAGAAAAGAAAAGAAAAGAAAGAAAGAAAAGAAAAGAAAAGAAAAGAATGCCTCTTTAGTCTCCATGAGTTCACATGTGCTTTGATCCTATTGGTTTCTTGTATTCTTGTCCTCCATTTCCTCTGACTTTATACTATTATTGTCTCCACTTCTGAAGGGTTTCCTCATCTCTAAGGGGGTATTGTTTGATGGAGGCATCCTTTTGAAGATTGTTCTCTCACTCTCTTTAAAATACAGAAACTGAAAGCACATTCTTGATGTGAATCTTGGTGTTTGTTTCCATCTACTGCAGTATGAAACATCTCTTGTTGACAGCTGAGCATGGCCCTCTATGAGTGAAGCCAAATGTTATTAGAAATCATTTGACTGCATTGTGCCTTTAGTATAAAGGTAGTGCATGATTTTCCCTTAGGTATATGGTTATCTAGTTTCAAGTTCTTGGTCACACAGGTAGTGTCCAGTATGGAATGGAACTTCTGCCAAATTGAATATTGGTTGCTGATTCTCAAAAACTGTATGCCACCACTGTACTGGCATATCTTACAGGCAAATCATTGTAGAGCCAAGGTTTTATGGCCTGGTTGGTATTCACTTTTCCCCTTTGGTAGCGTGCAGACCTGTACCAAAATGTCTAGCATGTAGAGTAGTAGGCTCTGTGTACACAGTAGTTCAATTTCTCCATGCTCAGTGAGTTGTGTAGGTGTTCTCATTAACAGCAGAGTTTTATGGTCAGCTTTGCAAGAACAATCTATAGATTTGTCAATAGCATGGGTTGTTGGTGATTCCCAATGGGCCACTTGTCATGTACTTTTACCTAGCACAAAACTGTAAATATTTTAATCATAGTGTTCTCTTAAACTGAAACTCCGATGACCATATGTTTCATTAAGAAAACAAAATTACAGAATAAATTATTATCTCTCCCCCCATCCTGATTTATGCAGAGGCCTTTCTGTATTCAAGCCCACTGTGTGAAAGTTACATGGTAGGTCATACAAAGAACCAGTCAGCTGGCAAGACCATGAACATATCTCACACATTTCAGTTAACCTATTGATTCTTCAGTGAGCTTAATATAATAAATCTCTGGTATATATATATATATATATATATATATATATATATATATATATATATTACACTGCCATATATGCAAGAGTGCCCTCCAACCAAAGTGTAGATACTTTGCTCCTTCCTAGAATGGGGAACAAAATACCCACGGAAGGTGTTACATAGACAAAGTCCGGAGCTGAGACAGAAGGAAGGACCATCCAGAGACTGCCCACCCAGGGTTCCATCCCATATACAACCAATAGACCCAGACACTATTGTATATGCCAGCAAGATTCTGCTGAAGGGACCCTGATATAGCTGTCTCTTGTGAGGCTATGCCACTGCCTGGCAAATACAGAAGTGGATGCTCACAGTAATCCATTGGATGGAACACAGGACCCCTAATGAAGGAGCTAGAGAATGTACCCAAGGAGCTAAAGGGGTCTGCAACCCTATAGGAGCAACAACGATATCAACTAATCAGTACCCCCCAGAGTTGTGTCTCTAGCTGCATATGTAGCAGAGGATGGCCTAGTAGGCCATCATTAGGAAGAGAGGCCCCTTGGTCTTGAGAAGATCATATGCCCCAGTACTGGGGAATGCCAGGGCCAAGAAGCAGGAGTGGATGGTTTGGGGAGCAGGGCAGGGGGAGGTTATAGGGGGCTTTGTGGATAGCATTTGAAATGTAAATGAAGAAAATATCTAATTATTTAAAAAAAAAACAAAAGAAGGGAGAACAAACTAAACAACTAATCAATGTAGGCAGAGGAAGGGAGGGATCAGGGTGGGAGATCAAAGGGGGAGGCCCAAAAAGGGCAGGATCAGGTATTGGGGCACTGACAGAAGCCCAGAGGGCTAGTTGAATGAGTAGAAATATACAGCTGTCGGGCCTGGGGCAAATTCTAGATAATTCTAGTGACCCGGAATGTGAGAGACTTCCAGAACACAATGGAGATGACCTTAGCTGAAATTCACACTGGGGAGGTGGAAATTTGAAGAAACCACCCCCAGGAGGCAGGCATAGTTTCTGTGGAAGGATGGGGTCACCCACCTATCTTCAAAAATTTGAATCAGAATTGTTCCTTTCTAAAGGATATCCAGGGATAAAAATGGAGCAGAGATTGAAGGAAAGGTCATCCAGTGACTGGCCCAGCCTGGGATCCATCCCATGGTCAGTCACCAAAACCTGTGCCATGTTGTAGTTTTAGACAGGAACCTAGCATGGTTGTCCTCTGAGAAGCTCTACCAGCAGCTGACTGAGACAGATGCAGGTACTTGCAGATTATCATTGGACTGAGGTCAGGAACCCCTATGAAAAAATTAAGGGAAGAATTGAAGAGCTGAAAGGGATTGCAACCCCATGAGAACAGCAATAGTATCAACTAAACCTGACCCCTCAGAGCTCCCAGAGACTAAGCCACCAACCAAAGAGCATCCATGGGATAGACCATTGCCCCAGACACATATGTAGCAGAGGACTGCCTTGCTTGGCCTCAGTGGGAAAGGATGTGCCTAATCCTGTAGATTTGATGTCCCAGGGAAGGGGGACATTGTAGAGTGAGTAGATTGAGAGATGAGGGGTTGGGTAGGTGAGGGAGCACCCTCTCAGAGACAAAAGGGACGGGGAATGAGGTGAAGAACTCTAGGATGGGGGACCAGGAAGGGGAGTAACATTTGGTATATAAATAAAATAATTTAATTTTAAAAAGAAAAGTCTTTTTTTTTCAATTAAAATGGTAGAAAAACACCTCTCGTCCCTCTCCTTTTCCCCTGCCCTTATCAAAGCTCTGCTTCCTTTGCCTTTAATTCATCTTTTCTCTTTCTACTTTTTAGCAGTATGATATGTATGATATAGACAAATGATACCTTATTGTGCTGAGAAACCTGAAATATCATATTCTAATCTGTGACCCACAAGAAACGGAATTAGAGTGAGAATATGAGTAGAGAATTTTTGTTTCCTTGCCAGTCTCATCTGGGATTAAGTCGTGTTCTAGCCATTAAATGAACTTTCACAACAAAAGACAAAATTTAGTGTTATTCATATCACAGCAAGAGTTTTTTTTTTTCAACAGGCTGATTTCAGTACTAAATGACACATATAGTTTTTGAATTTTTCTAAAAGAAAACTTATCAGCATATAAAAACCATAAAGCTAATCAAATATACAGTGACACTGACATGTATGCATGTGAACAGCTATCATTCATCTGTATTTGCTTCAAAAGCAGCCCTAGTAATGTGTAGTGACTTCTAGAGTAATAACCATAAACCCGAGTAAACCAAATTTCAAGCCATAATCCGAATGAACAGATAAAGATGTATCAGTGTGATCCAAGAACCTCTGGGCATCCAGCAAATTGGACATATGCTAATTTCCCTCTTAGGACTCTTTCAAAAACTAAAATGTAGCTGGACTGAGAAATTCTTCTGTCATTCTATGGCAAGAATAGCATGTTTGTGCTTTCTGGACATGGAACAGAGGAAAAATTTTCTAAACTTCCTAGTAACTTTAAGTCCAATCGTATTCTATAAAGACTATCAAAGACAGGTAGCTGACAATTGAGACTCATTTTCCAATATCATCCTATTTGCTGTACAGAATTTCAATAAAGCAATTCATAGCATTAGATATCAACAATAATTATTTCTAACACAGAGCCTTCAGTGTTTGAATTTCAAAATGCAGTTCTTCTCAACTCCCCCAAGATAATTTTCTCTAGGGCACCGTTTCTCATTAACTCTCCATTCAGAAGGCAGCAGACAGAGTGAGGCAAAGGATTGAAGCTGGGCTGCTTTCATTCAAATTATACATCCTGAACACTAGATATGAATGAAAAGAGAGATTCAAGGTAAAACTAGTCTTTTGTTGTCATTAAGCATGCTGCCCTGCCATAAATAAGCAAATCCTTAATATGAAACACTGATAGAACCTCCTAAAAGAATAATTTCTCAAAACACTCACAGAACTAGAGAGAGTTGTGGGAGCCTATGAAAGGGCTTTCTGCAAATGGGTTTAGCCTTAGACCCAGGGGTGAGCAAAAACTTAAGAAGAAACTGAAAACAAGGGCATTCCTGGCAGAGTGGCATTTTCTTCATAAGTTTTACCCTGTGGCTGATTTGAAGTCTATAGGTGTTTTGATCTTGACCTTTGCAGCCTTCTGTACTGTGGAAAATAAGTTTACTTTGCTTATATAGGATCCAGTTTGGGACACTCTGTTACAGCAATGCAAATAGATTCAGAATAAGAGGCACTCTAGGCAGGGACAGGGGAGAAGCAGAAGCAGTCCTTATTACCTAAAAGTTTTAGCCTACCTAGGATGGATATATTGATGCCATAGGAAGATCAGCTTTAGCCACTGTAACTTTTTTGTTGTTAGAAGCTTTGTCTGGGCCTATGGAGGTTTCTTCAGGACTGGAGTCATGGTGAGTTGAAAGTAGATTAAGCACAGACCCCTAGAGTTCAATTAGGGCTCCCTAGGGTGTATTTGGAAGATTCTTGGAAGTCTCAACATTGAATCAATCTGGATGCACCCCGCTGGGCCCAAAGGATTGCACTCCAGAGCCATCTGTCAATCAATTTCCTTTCCCCTGTAGCTGGATGCAGAAGAAAGTAATTGGATGTCCATAGGGGGTTACCTTCTGAAACATCAGTGTTGATAAACATCAATTTCTTTGATAGTAATAAGGATCAAAAATAATCAGACTACAAGCAAACCAGATGGGAGGAAGTCCTTGAGGAGTTCACAGTATTGCACTAACAAGTGTGTACCGCATGAGAATGGGCTGCACTCACTTTTTCTAATGCAGTTCCTGTCTTATGTGATTATTTCTAATTCCCCCAAACCTGCTTAGCCACAATACAGATATATCTCCCACAATCATTGCGTTTGTTTGAGTCTCCTTTATAAGAATTAGATTTACAAAGTTCATTCTCCAAAATCAACACTTCAATCAGCTGTCTATACATATAAAGGAAAGGCAGAAGCGTCAGCCAGGCCCAGAAAACCACAAAGCCCTTTTGCAGATTTCATCTCAAAGAAAGAAAAACACTTCTTAACTCATTTTGCACAAGATGTAGAATAGTTTTCATGAGATGGTGAAGGCTGACAAAGGTCAGTTACATTTTAAGTTTGTAGGTAATATAACATACAGTATTGGAAGGAAAATATGGCTAATTTATGGAGTAGGCTCAGTTTTTGTCATTGAAATTTTAGTTTTGGTCAGTAAACTGGAAAATTCCTTTTTTAAAAAAGATAGTGATTTGTTGGAGGGAGATACAGTGTGTGTGTGCGTGTGCATGTGTATATACTGTGTGTGTATATGTGTGTACATGTTTATGTACATGTGTGTATGTATGTGTGTGTATGTGCGTGTGTGTATGCTGTGTGTATATGCTGTGTGTGTATATGTGTGTACATGTCTATGTACATGTGTGTGTGCGTGCATGTGTGCCTGTGTGTATACTGTGTGTGTACATGTCTATTACATGTGTGTATGTGTGTACATGTCTATTACATGTATGTCTGTATACTGTGTGTACATGTCTATTACATGTGTGTGTGTGTGTGTGTGTGTGTGTGTGTGTGCATGCATGTGGTGCAGGTCTATCTACACTTGCCACAGTGTGTCTATGAAAGTGAGAGAAGAGCTGTGAAATGTTTGTTCTCACCTTACACCTTGTTGATAGATCACCTCTCCTGCTCTTACCAAGCATAGTCAACCCATGAGTTTAATGGCTATTTCCCTGCCTCCAACTCGCATTTTCTGGTAGGATTACTAAGACATATTGCTTCCATCCATTTATTTTATATCTGGGTTCCACTGATCAACCTCACATGCTGAGGCTTGAGTGGCAAGCCCTTTCTCCACAGAACAATCACACCTGCCTACCATACTCCATCTTGCAAGTTTATGGATAAGGTCATCTTGTAGTGTTGCTTTATTTGTTAGCTTTTTAGTGATACAGAGTTACTTAAGAATACTTCTCTAAAGTCATATCCAATCTATAATCTGAAACTATATTCAAATTATAACATATTCAAGTCCTACCATCACACACAAGACTAATCCATTATAAAATTTAATTTTGGAGTTATATGTATTGAGTATACAGTTGTAATAGTGATGTACTTGAACCAGTTTACTCTCACGGTGCATATTTTCCTCCTAAAGCCATATTAACTGTTTTAATTGAGAGATAAAAAATACTTTTACTCAGCGAAAAAATGTTTTCCTTCAACAATGAAAGGACATATTTTCCCATATACTTCAATTTCCTTGTAAGAGTATATGAAATCATATCAATTTAATCAAAATTATTTAAGGTCAAATTGTTTTTCTAGGGTTTAAATTTATAAATTATAGTAAGTCAAGTGGAAGTTGCATCCAGTTTCTGATAAGATTACCCTTAGATTTCACAAATGAGAAAAAACTGTATTTTAATCTTATAAACAAACCATTATTCGGCAATCAGGCTCTTAAACACTGGGACTTGGTGAAGTTACCTACAACCCCATCCTGTCATAAAGGTTCCCAAACACAGGTGAATCTTCTAACTTTTTCTTATGATAGGTTAAGGTGGCATACAAACTTCACAAAAGATACATTCAGGCCCAAGTGACCCCTTCTAAAGAACCATTACAAAATCCTACCCAACTGCATAGTTTATATCTTATGGTTTCAAATAGGCTCACATGTCTATCATTAGGCAGAAGAATGACCCTGGAATACATTATTTTAATATATTCATATTGTCATGCTAAAAGAAGTTGATAGTTTAAGTAACCCCACCCAAAGACAAATATGTATAGGTGACTAAAGAACCAGCACTTTGCTCCACTTATGCCATGTGTGTCATAACTGATAACTCATGATTCATTTGTAAGTGAAGAGGACAAGAAAGATGGATCAGGCTGGGCAGTGGTGGTGCACGCCTTTAATCCCAGCACTTGGGAGGCAAAGGCAAGCAGATTTCTGAGTTTGAGACCAGCCTGGTCTACAAAGTGAGTTCCAGGACAACCTGGGCTACACAGAAAAACCCTGTCTCAGGAAAAAGAAAAAAAAAAAAGGAAGAAATAAAAGAAAGATGGCTCAACAGGTGAAGTGACTTGCCACAAAGTCTGACATGAGTTTGATCTTGGGACCCACATAGAGAGAAAGGAGAACTAGCTCCTGGCAATTGCCGGTGACTTCTACATATGATCCATAACCTAGCATGCAAATAAATAAATGTCCCCATTGTAAATTTTTATTGCAAATCACTAAATAATGTTTAATATGAGAATTTTCAGGAAAAATTTATAAAAATGCTTGACAACATACGTATGTTTAAGCTGACATGAAATTGCCCAGTACATATTTATTGAATATTAACCAAAACCTAATTAAAATAAAAAGCTTTATATTTTTTTATGAATGAGTTGGATTAAAATAAAAAGAAATTCAAAAATAGACCAAAATAAAAACTTGCAATGGGAATAAAATCGGGCAATTATATCTTATGAGCTGTAGGATAGTAATAAAATAGTTAAAGCTTGTATGTGGGGTGAGACAGGTCTGAATTTTAAATCTTGCAGCTTTGAAAAGATATTTAACTTGTGCTCTTGGTTCCTTGTTCTGTGGTGTATGGTAATTACTTGGCTAGCACATAAAGGTTGCTACAAGCATTATCTAACTTCAACTGTGCAAAATATCACCTCATTGGCTGGCATAGAAGGAGGCTTAAATACAGCTTAGTTATTACATTGCGGTATGATGAAACTTTTAACTCAGCTACATGAAAACATGAAAAAGCCTTTCTCCTTGTAAAATCAATCTCAGCTTTAATAATTTCATAGCGATAAGTCATATGCTCCTCTATATTTCCACATATTTGTGATACAGTCGCATTTTGACCCTGGCAGAGTATAAATGGAGCTGACACATGCCCTCTTTGTGACAGAGAGTGGAGTAGTATCAGAAGGGCAAACAGGGAGAAAATCAGAAGTACATTCCTACCAGATGCCCTCCTGCCCCAGAAATATGCAAAACCATATGAAGGCATTGTGTTGTATTATCTTCTGACTCAAAAGGTTGCTGTGGTAAAACACCAGAAAAAAAAATACACTTGAAATATGGTTGTCCCTTAGTACCAATGTGACTTTAAAGGTCATTAGGAAGGCCCAAATATTACATCAGCATATTCCCTTAAGAGAGCTATGATATTAGCGGGGAGTTAGGAGAGCTACTAGTTCCCCTAAATCTGCTTGTGTATGTGGGGGGGGGGCACATAATCCAAAATTGCAGTAAAATTGCTTAATCACTCCATGTTACTTATTACAGAATTAAGAAAATGAGATGCTTTTACTCCGATGATATACATTTAAAATTCTGATTTTCCTATCATATTAGCACATGCATTTATTTCTTCTAATTTGGGCATTTTTCTTATGCAGAAAACACATTCCAAAAGTTGGAAAGCTTGAACTTTTGCTTTTATAAGTCAGAGTCATGTAAAGCCTTTCCAGCAATATATATATATTTATTTATATATAAGGTTTTTTGGGTTTTTTTGTTTGTTTGTTTTGTTTTTGTTTTTTGTTTGTTTTTAACTTTTTTATTGAATATTTTCTTTATTTATGTTTCAAATGTTATCCTATTTTCTGGTTTCCTTCCCTTCTGGAAACACCCTATCACATCCTCACTCTCCCTGCTTCGATGAGGGTGTTCCTCCACTCAAAAACCTGCTCCCACCTCTCCGCCCTTGATTCCCCTACACTGGGGCATCTATGGAGCCTTCAAAGGACCAAGGACCTCTCCTTCCATTGATGCATGGCAAGGCCATCCTCTGTTGCACATACAGCTGGAGCCATCTGTACTCCGCTGTTGATGGCTTAGCCCCTGGGAGTTCGGGGGGGGGGGTCTGGTTGGTTGATATTGTTGTTCTTCCTATGGGGTTGCAAACCCCTTCAACTCCTTCACTCCCTTCTCTAACTCCTCTATTAGGGACCCTGTACTCAGTCCGATGGTTGGTTGCTAGCTAATTTTATTTTAGTTGCTTTGATAAAACCCTCTCAAACCCTAATGGAAGTAATCCCTCAATTCAGCCTTCCTTGTCATGTGATTCTAGGTTATTTCAATCAAATTTATGGCTAAAGCTAAGGAAGACTGTTACTCAGCGAATTTCAGGCCAGCCTGAGCTACAGTGCTAAAACATTTTATTAAAAATTAATAATAATAACAATAATAATAGAAATATTAATGCAGTTAACGTGCTATTGGAAATTACACAAATCAATCATGAAAATGACGAAAATAATTTATTTGAAAAAGTAGACGTGTCGAGTGTTTCTTTTGAATGTGATTGAGATGCACATACTTTGCTGTAGATATTCTGAATTTACATATGCTTGTGACATATGCATGTTTATGCATGTCATAACTATTTATCTTGTAAACATCCTTTATCATTTCTATCCTGTCAAATTAATTCCATTTAAAATGCTGAGATGTTCTTGTGAGCCTGTCATGTCTGAGTGCTCCTGTGACCAGTACTGACTACCACTGCTTCTTACTCTTTTCTTCATGGATTGATGGCCCCTTGTTATGGTATTGGTTTGTTCTTGGTCTTAAACAATGACCGTGAGTACATTGCTAAGTCTCTTATCTTTAGGTCTCTCCTACATTTAACCACAACTCTCACATCAAAGTTACTACCCTCTCGCTGTTATACCGATTAAAACTTTAACAAGCCTAAATGGAGGAAGTGACTTCCCTAAATGGAAAGAATCTGCTCTGGGGACAACTCTCCAGAACTTGGTGAAGTTGAACAGGTGTTCTGGCTGTTTTTTTTTGTTTTGTTGTTGTTGTTGTTGTTTTCGTTTTTTCAGGGCAACACAAATCCAGATGTTTTTTGAGTAGAGAGATTCTTTTTGTGAGGGAGATAGGGTCTATTTTCATTGTATTTTTATGAATATTTCCTATAAGATATATTCTGATTATGGTTCACATACACACAAATTCCTCCTAGATCCTCCCCCATCTCCCTGCTTACTGAAATCTACACCCTTTCCTTCACATTAGAAAACATACAGGCAACTAGAAGACAGAAACAAACACACAAACAAAAACATACAAACAAATGACAAAACAAACAAAAATAGAAAAATAATCCCCAAGTAAATGCACAAAAAATGCTTATGGAAACACACATACACACACTTACATACATAAAAAAATATTATGAAGTTAAAAAAATAAAATCAACCGTCCAAAACTACTATTGAGCTTGTTTTCTCTTTTCTATTTAATATCCACTCACTGATACATAGATATTAGCCCAGAAGCTCAGAATAACCAAGATACAATTTGCAAAACATATGAAACTCAAGAAGAAGGAAGACCAAAGTGTAGACACTTTGATCTCTCCAGTACAGGAGAATGCCAGGGCCAGGAAGGAGTGGGTAGGTTGGGGAGCAGGGCAGGGGGAGGGTATAGGGGACTTTCAGAGAGGAAAATAGGAAAGGGGATAGCATTTGAAATGCAAATGAAGAAAATATCTAATAAAAAATTTAAAAAAGAAAAAGAATGGGGAACAAAATACCCATTGAAGGAGTTACAGAGACAAAGTTCGGAGCAGAGACTGAAGGAATGACAATCCAGAGACTGCCCCACCTGGGAATCCTTCCCATAAACAACCACCAAAACCAGACACTATTGCATATGCCAGCAAGATTTTGCTGACACAACCCTGATATAGCTATCTCTGTGAGGCTACGCCAGTGCCTGGCAAATACAGAAGTGGATGCTCACAGTCATTTATTGGACAGGGTCCCCAATGAAGGAACTAGAGAAAGTACCCAAGAAACTGAAGAGGTAGGCAGCCCTATAGGAGGAACAACAATATGAACTAATCAGTAACTCCAGAGCTCCCTGAGACTAAATCACCAATCAAAGAAAACACATGGTGGGACTCATGGCTCTAGCTGCATATGTAGCAGAGGATGGCCTAGTTGGTCATGAATGGGAGGAGAGACCCTTGGTCCTCTGAAGGTTCTATTCCCCAGTTTAGAGGAATGCCAGGGCTAGGAAGCAGAAGTGGGTAGGTTGGTGAGCAGGGCTGGACAGGGGAGGGGATAGGGGATTTTCGGCGGGGGGTGCTAGAAAAAGGGATAACATTTGAAATGTAAATAAAGAAAATAATTTTATAAAAAAGAAAAAAAAACATTATGAGGTAAACAAACAAACAAACAAAACCCAATTGTCTAAAACTACTATTGAGTTTGTTTTCTATTTTCTATTTATACTGTTTGGTGTAGTATCTTCCACTAAGTATGGTTTGCATATTGGGTACGACTTTACTGGAGAAAACTAATTTTTCTTTGACAAGTAGGTGTCAACTGGAGATATCTTCTGCCTTATGGAGCAGGCTTTGTGTCTGCTTCTCCTGTCAGGTCTGGAACCTCATGTGACCTGGACCTGTGCAAGTCCTATGATGTTGTCTCGCTCATTTCTTTGCCTCTTACTCCGTAGACCTGCTGCTTAGGAAGGGTTAGGTTTAGTCTGGTGCTACTCTGAATTCAAATGCTAAATTCTGTACCCCTAGATCTGGTTTCCCTAAGAAAAGTGAATTCTCATGTACACCAGGTTTTCTTGTGCAAACTTTGCTCGACAGTTAATTGGTCAATAAAATGCGAAAGCTTTTTAGATAGGTGGACATTCTGGAAGGCAAAAGGAACTGTGGGAAGAAGAAAAAGGAAGGCCTTTCATCAGAAGACATGAAGCCAGACAGACATGACTACAGGCCTTGAAGGTATAGCTAGCCACTTGGCTGGATGCAGCTAGGTTCTCAGGTTAACTTAGATGAGCTCTTTAGAGTGTACCCAGCTAAGTACTAAGCTTTGAAATATCAAAAGATCTCTGTGTGGTTATTTGGGGAACTATCTGGTTAAGGAATAACTGATTATTTTCCAGTATTAATTACATATGCCAAATATTAATTTTTTACAAGGAAGTATTTGTACAAATCACATTGATCAATTTTTTAATTGCATAGATCACTTTATACCTGTATCTCTTTCTTAAATAATATGTGACATTAACTACTAAATAAAATTAATTAATTTCTGGAATAGCTAACATAATCCTAACAGTTTTACCATAAGTGAATATAAGGTTTGCTTTAGTATGTTAGACAAAAAAACAAAGCGGAGGTCATTCCATCCTCACAGTTACATATAATATAGGAAATATAGAGTCCTATGACACATAGCTTACTTCTCATGGGAAAAGGGTATTTCCATCTATCATGAATCATTGTGGGAATTTTATAAGTCTGAAGTTGTTAAGCCTTTATCACAGTACAACAAAAACAACTCCTTAAATATTTAATTTCTCAATTACTTTGGTTTTTAAAATGAGACTATCTGTAATTGCTTCAAACAACTCACTGCTTTACTCAGAGGCCTTCATTAATAAGTATTATATCTAAATAGAATGATGCTGTGAATATGCATATGCATTCTACAGAGACTCTGCAGAGATAAAGATGTTAAAATATTGGGAAATAAAAATCCACTGGCAGAAAATGTCCATTAAACATACAACATGGCATACATTCAAGCCCCATTGGTGGTGTGTCCACATACCATTTCTTTGAGGATATTTTCAAGAAATTATAAAAAATATTCAAAGCTTTCAGGAAATCAGTACAAATCTTGCCTTAAAGCAAAAGCCAAGAATAAGAAAAGGCCAAAAATCACCACCTTAAAACGGAAGACGGGAATAACATGAAAATGTGAAAATGTCGTGATATCTTCCAGAGGGTAGTATTGATGACAGAGTGTTCAGTGACTCTTGAGTTTCAGCCATTTGTATGGATCCTTAAAATAACTGAAAAGAAAAAAATATGTGTATCATCCAGAACACTAGGCCTCTGCTACACTTGATGGTTTCAGCAAATTTTCTTATCTGTAGCAAGAATGAAGAGGTTCTTCTGGAGAAAACCATGATTTAAGGAGCGAACATTAGAGATAAGATGGAAGACAGCTTAATAAGCCCACAACTATGTTTGAAGTTTACCTTGGTAATCAATTCTTCTCAGGATTCCTTCTTACAATAAATCACCTAAGCACCGATCACACATATGTTTTTGTCACGAGGACATTTTATATTCAACAATTAACAAGAATAGGAGTTGAAAGTACAGTTCTGTTATGGAACACTTGCCTAGCATCGGAAACACTTTGTTTTACAACAACCTAGGAAATGTGGAAAACACATTGAGTGTGGTGTTCTGCACCTGCAGCTGCATTGCCAAGAATAATGCAGGAGAATGGAGAATTTGAGACAAGCAGCTCAAGCAATAAGGTGACCTTAAAACCATCCTAGTATAGTCAAAGATATGTCTCAATAAACAAGCAAATAAACAAACAAAAATAAAACAAAGAGCAATGTGGCCAATCACAGTGCAGCTCAATGGCACAATAAGAGCTTTGAAACAGACTATATTTAAGTTGTAGTGGGGAGCCACTTACCTTGCTTCTTGTGACTCCAAAAAGTATTGGTGGCATGGAAAATGTGCATGGCAGAAAGCATTCATTCTTTGCTTCCTGCCTGCTTTTTAAACACCTACTGATCATATGAGAGGCAGCATAATGCATTTCATTGATATTCAATATCTTATCTCCACAGCAGTAGCCCTAAGAGCCAAGAGTCTATTTGTTGTACATAAATTCATCCTGGAGCTCAGACCCATTCAACTAGAATCTATATTCAACAAGGTTTGGGTTTGGCACTGTACATTAGGTAGATTCCATTGATCTTTCTACTTACTGGATGGGTGGTCTCCGAGAAAATACTGAATATTTCTTTGCCTTGCTCTCCTCATCTGAAAAAGGAAAAAAAATTGAAATGAAATCAGCAACCCTAGTATAAAATCCTGAAAGCCAAATATTCTAAATGCATAATATTTGTGTGCTATGGTGATTCATAAGGAGAAAATTTCACACTTGGTATTTTCATTGTTGTTCTGAGAGGTCCCTATAGTCTCCAAAATAATATAAGTTATAATTGCTGGTCCTGTTTGTCCACCAGATCCACTGGGTAGAAAACTCTAGTGCTAAAGATTTCACATACTTCAGCTGCAGGATTTAAAAAATAAAGCTGGAAGCTTCCTTCCTGCGGTGGGTTTTTTGTTTTATTTTGTTTTGTTTTGTTTTGCTTTTAGTTCTGGAAAGTGCTATGCAGGCTGCTGGGAGAGAAAAATTATCTATAACCTTACTCAGCTCTGGACTCTGCATGCTATACTCCTGCCCTGTTAGGCAATAAATGTTCACAGATACAACATTAGTATGACTCATATGAGGCAACTTTGCTATTTGAATGTGATGTGCCCTTCTCAAGACAGAATTCATTCTGATACTGTAAGCCTAGTAAAAAGTACATGGCAATGTAAGTGGTAACCCTTAGTGGGAAGGCTATCACTGTTGATGCACTAGATAAAAATGTTGTGCCTATCAAGCTGTCTAGGTTCATGTCCATAGAAGAATGATGCTCTCTCCTGTGTTGAGAGGCATTTTCTACAGTAGGCTACTTCTTTCTTCAGTAGTTAGCACATAGTCTCTATAAAAGACAGTTTTAATGTCAACTTATCACAATGTAAAATCACCTTGGTTGATGTGAGAAGGCCTACCCAACTGAAGCCAGCACCTTCTGTCAGCACTCCAAAGAAAAATGATTTGGCAGAAAGGAAACGATCAGTTTGCTTCCTCACAGTGGTCCTCCCTCTCCCAGCAAGATGATTAACAGTGTTGCTCCTGTTTCTGCTTTCTTCTCTGGTAGCCTGAGGAGCTTTCATCTTGGACCCAGGACTGTTTCCTGAGCCAGATTGGGAGTACTGTGGATAATCAGACGTGTAGTCTGAGTAACATGCCAGTGAGCAAACTGCTGAGACAACTAGCTTCAAGGAGCAAGTTACTGCAATGTCCTCAGCTCTCAGATGTGATCGTCCTATTATTATTTTAAAACAACTTCATATATATGCACACATGCAAGCATGTGTGTGTATGTGTGTGTTTAATAAGTGAGCTTAAAGTATTAATAGACGTATATACAAAAACACACACATATACACACATTATATATAAATGGAAAGATTTTCACTGGGAGTCACTGCATACAGATTAAAACACTCATTCTTTTTATATAAGTTGGGTTTTGACAAGATTCATTTATTAACTGATTGATGTTCACATACTTCTTGTGCTATGGAATGTTCCTCTACATGTCCCCAAGCTCATTGAATACATGCAGACATTGCCATTGTACTCCTATTATCAGCTATGAAAAAGTTAAGGAGGAATAAAGCTGACAAAAGATTTAAGTTCCTCTTTATGACATTTAACCTCTTGTGATTTTATTTTGGTATTACTTCATGAATTCTAACATATCTATACTTTATCTAAAAAATAGTTTGAAAAAAATATTTCTAGAACCATCAATCATGATAAAAATTTTATACTCAGAGTTAACTTTAGAAATGACTATATATGTATATATATATATATATACTAACACATATATTATATATCATGTGTATGATATATATCATATGTCTGACATATATACATGATATATCATTTATTTATATGATCAATTTACTATAATTTTATAGTTGTTGATCTCAGAATTCTGAAGGCATATATTATTGAGCATTATTATTCCAGAAATATGAAATAATCATGTTTGAATATTTAACCAGAATTTAAATTCCTTTGTTGCCTGTTGTCTGGTCCTTTTAGTAGCAACAAAAATAACCATCTTCGCCGGGCCTGGTGGCGCAGGCCTTTAATCCCAGCACTCGGGAGGCAGAGGCAGGCGGATTTCTGAGTTCGAGGCCAGCCTGGTCTACCAAGTG
>NC_034594.1:7886380-7888640 GCF_900095145.1 Mus pahari | reverse complement strand
GTATATGTGCAGGTCAGCGGACAAGGTCTTTGACATTTGGACCATGATAATAAATAAAAAAATATCAAAACAAAAAAAAAAAAAAAAAAAAAAAAATCTTCTTCAAAACATAGACTACTTTAGTTTTGATTTCTGTTTTAATTTTGTTTATATCATTGTGATTAAAAAAAACTGGATTAAAATAAGTTTCAGTAGAAAAGTTTCCTTTGCTCACAATGTGACACTGTAGTCCAATGAAGAAGCTAAGGTGGGAGTAACATGAAGCAAGTAATAACCATATCACAGTCAGGGAGGCTGGAAAGAATGTACATGTTTGTTAACATTCACAGTTTTCTCCACTCTTATATAAAATAGGGGGATTCCCTGCCTTGGGAATAATGCCAGCCATAGTAGAAGAAGATTTTGGACCTTAATTAATTTCATCAGGATAGTTAGAGTTAATGGATGAATACTTGCACTTCAATTTTATTTTAAACAAAATACACATTAAAAGTGACAAAGTTCTTGATTTTTCTTGTCTTCTGAGTTTCTACATTATTCAGATGTTCTGTGAGTTTGTGGATAAAATAAATACATGTTGATTTTTGAAAATCTGTTTCTCAGGAAACAAACTAAGAAAATGGGGAAAAAAGAAACCTAACCATATCTAAATATTTATACATAGACCTTTCCATCTTATTTTACTGTAAATCTCATCTACAGTCTACTCAGTTATGGAACGTTGTAGAGAAGAGATATTTTCATTTCTCATAAATAATGAATCAAAAATGAGAAGTTATTCTGATATGATTTTTCTTAAGTTCAACTTGCTAAGAAAATGCAAACTAGAAGCCAGAACTGCTTGAAAAATAGATAACTCATTGGGCAACTGAGAAAGCATGATAGCTGGCTTAGCCATTGAAAGAAACTATAAAACTGACTTGAATTCTGTAATAAAAGATATTTAAATATTTTTTGCATCCATGCATGTGAAACCATTGATAATGTAGAGGAAAAAAACATGCTTAAACATTTTGTTTCAAATAAGGGATTATTTGAAACAAATATGCATTCAAAAATACAATGATAAATTTTAGAATTCTGAAGGTTAAAATTCAAACATTTGCATATAGGTTGAGTATCAATATGAATAGTTGTTTCATGAATAAACAAGAGATAACTACTGAATCTGTCAAAAGATGAGTAGAAATATAAATGTGTTTTTATAATAGATGAAATGAGACCAGTCTTCAGAGAAGTCACCAATAGGCTTTGACCTGGGATAAAAAGAAATGTTTTGTACTTTATTTGTTATTTTTTGTTTTATTTTTTGATTGTTTTGTTTGTGTAGTGTTTCACTGAACACAGATCTGAAATGCTAGAACCACTTAAATATATGTATACACATATAGCTGGATATGTAAAGACATTGAACCAGTGATAATCATTTTTAGCATATGTATATGTATCAAAATTTAGTTTGTATACTTGAAATATATGCCACAAAGTTAATTAATAATACATTTTTGGCAGCTGTCCATTTTAGGGCACACCTATAGAAAAGACTATATTTATTAGTTCCTTCAAAATTACATACACATATGCAGTATATTTCATCATTTGATCATAGTCTTCCTTCCCAGTATCCTCTCCTGTCTGCTTCGCCTAATTCCACACCCAATACAGTTCTTCTTCCTAAGAAGCCTCCTTTACTTGCTATGCTTGGGTCACTGCATTAATTGGCATTGCCTGCAAAGCATGTGTATGTTGGTGAGCAATCCTAGTAAAGGTAATCTGTTACCTGATACACCACTGAGGAAAATGACTCCCTCTCTCTCAGCAAGGTCAATTGCCTAAAGCTTCTCCAGGAGGCAAGGGGCCTTTGGAGCATCTCCCCCATACATGATAAATTGTTGGTTGGGCCAAAAAGTTTATCTTTTGGTCAGTAGAAAACTGACCTATGAGGGCAAAAAAAAAAAAAAAATGGGTACAATGAAATTAGCATTCCACAGTTATTATAATTACCTTAAAGTTAAGTTAGCATAAATAAACAAATATCATCAAGAGATGCACAATGGATGCACAATGGAAAGATTTAGAGCAAAATATTTTGAATTGACATTCACATTTAATGTGGGGAATTGCAGGCTGGTCTCCAGTTGAGCTGAGGTCTGAACCCCAGTGGTCATAATTTACACCTTCATGACACAGTAGGTGTTCCCTTCAAGCTTCTGGAACTCAGGCCCCTGCCTAAGGTACCACCTCCAACAGCCCCCACAAG
>NC_034594.1:7863385-7886220 GCF_900095145.1 Mus pahari | reverse complement strand
CTCTCTCTCTCTCTCTCTCTCTCTCTCTCTCTCTCTCTCTCTCTCTCTCTCCCTTCTCTCTTTCCCCTGCATTTCTTCAATAAAGCTCTTTACCCATAGAGTCTCTGCTCTGCTCCATCAAGGCCCACTGTGCACTCTGCTCATTGTTGGGAACTTCTTCCCTATCCCCTCTGTCCCACAACCCTAGAGTGATAGCAAGGAAGCTCCAGGGGGGTCCCCGTTGGAGCTGCCCCTTCTCCACCCCACCCCCATGTGGGTCAGAGGCATTGCCCACCCAGGCTGAGAGGAAAGCACCTGGAAATCTCCCCACGCCTGACTGACCAGAGAATAGAGAAACTCTGGCGGGGGCATTGGGCATCTTTTTCCTTCCCCACTTTTCCCTGGTCCCCCTGGCCCCCCTTTTATTTTATTTTGTTTCTCACAATTTAAAGTTTGCATTTTCATCTTACTGAAAAAAAAGAGCTTTGTCATAATATGATGAATATGTTCAGAAATACATGGATAAAGATAAGGATTTGTTCATTAAGTATCAGCACATATATTCTAATTAACTTCAAGTCATGAAACCAATTTTAGACTTACATTGATTTCTTTTTAAAATGTATGTCTGAATCGAAAAAGTTGATGATATAAGATTCAAAATTTTATACATTTGTATGACAAGATGTTACATTTCACTTAGTTGTATATTATTTATATAGAAATTCATTCATAAGTAGAAAAGTGAACAGTTCCATGAGATTACTAATATTGTTTTCTATTTTAGTTATTTTTAAGTCCAAATTAAGTGAACAAATGATTGATTAGAACTAATGAGAAGATCAAGTTTGATTCCTCAATATCAGCTGTCAATGATGTCAAATAAATTTTAAGGTAGTGTTAAATATTGAGTAAAAGTCATAAGCTGTACTCACAAGCAGGATTTACCATTTCTATGAAGGCATTAAGGGATCAAATTGTGCGAGGAAACGTTCTTGAACCCAAAAGACAACCAAGGTGCAATTGAGTTAGGGTCTCTTTATTCAAGTTCAAACTTGGGCTCCCTGCCAACCATGAAACAGCAGGAAGATGGAGCCCTGAGCCTAGTTTTAGGCAAACATTTATAGAGGCAAGAAAAGGCTCTCTAGCTGGGTACACATCTGATTATGGGGCCACTGTGGCCTTTAACAGTCGGCTGGTGCTGGGAGCCAAACCATAGACTTCACTTCTGCTTTCCTCCTGGTTGGTGTTTGTTTGGCTTATTACTTCGGGAGTGCAGATCTGCTGGGGTAATAACCTGGAAACTTGTTAAACACAGGTCTTGTTGGGAGGTAACCTGGAACCTGGTGCTAGGTGCCGCTCTGTTAGTTTACTTGAGTTTAAATTTAGGTCAGGTTTTCTAAGATAAAGTCTCAACCCCACCCAAATTAGTCTCTCAAAGGAAGTACAGGTTGAATGTCTGCAGGGTGAGCATCTCAGGTACAGGGCACAGCAAGTTTGCAAGAACTAGGCAAGAGATCTTCCTGCTGCAGGAGAGGAGCTGAGGTGGAGGGAGCAAAGAGAGCCAGAGGAATTGATGAAGCTGCTTCAGGATGAAGGACCAAAGCCTTTGACTTGTACCATGAGTCATATGGATGCCATGTGTTTATTGGGATTAGTTACTAAGGCCTACATGTACCCTGGGGTAGAAAGGACCTCAGAGAATCCTAGTGCAACAGAGAGCACCCGAGCTATTCAAAGTATGAATTCAGCTAGCCCCATGGTGGCAGTTCTGAGAGTTAAGATCACACTTTCAGACTACAGATATGCTTTAAAGATGATGCAGAGACAAGTGAGTGATAGACTGTCTGAGTTTGGGTTCATCATCTTTAAAACAATAACTTTAAAATTGCAAGCCTACTCACTTTAGGTCCTTGTTTGTTGACATTGATTTTTATAAGTAATAACTACCTTTTACAGCTTTCCTGCTAAAATGAAACGATTGTTATGATTCAATAACTGAAAAAAAAGCAATAATTCAGTTCATGCAGGAGTCCCCTCCCAAATGAAAGATTGAAACCTAAGCATGACAGAGTAACAGCAGTAAGCACAAGAGGAGTGGATACCACCATTCAAAACCACTTCAGACTATGGTTAGTTTAACACTAATTCACTTGCATTAAGATGACAAATTTTCTATAAGTCCTCTTTATTTAAGACAATCTGCTTAATTTTCTTGTGTAATCTACTTTAGCCTTCCACTAGGATTTCTCCATATGCCTTCTGGGAAAGATACAAAGATATTTATTACTTGAATTTCTTTACTTAATGAGTTTTCTAATTTTTATAGCTTATACCTACTTTACCTGTCAGACAAATCCTGATTTTAAAATCCCTCCTTCATAATTGTCTTTCACAAAGTATCCCAGAGAGCAATGTGTATTTATTAAACTACTTGAAATATCACTTTTTACCACTTATTATGATGTGATATCTTTGGAAGTTGCATACTAATTCGTATGCACTATTTCCTAATGGGTCATAATTAGGCTGCAGTACACCAAAAGAACCCTCCCTATATATTTGATTTGTAGCATTAATCTACATTTGTATTTTTTTTTTACCTCTTAAGATGAAAGATTGAGAAAACTTAATAAATCAGAATATTAGGGCAAACATCATATCTGTCTGGTTTGCTACCCAGCACACTGTGTCGATTCAGCTACTTTGCTTCTAAGAACATCTCAAAATACATGGCAATGGTTTGTGTCGGAAATGCCTCATTAGGTACCCACAGGACTTTCATCTTCCCTTACATTCCTAGAACTCATCAGATCTCTTAATTATGTGCTTATTTGCTGGATTTGCCAACTCCTTAGTTATTGAGCTTTTTATGCCATGCACCAACAAAAAGTAATGGACAAAAGATAAGAGGCACATGTACAGTATTTAAAAAAAAAAACAATAAATTGCATACAGGAAAGGCATTTTTCCTATCTTCTGACGTAAGCACCTTTTTGTTAGCTGCTTCTTGTGTTTGCTTCTGCGTAATGCATGATTCCAAAGAGACCTGTGACCCAAAAGCAAACCCATTCTCTTTAAAATATAACCAAAGTTGAAATCATGCAAATTCATGATTTTTTTTTTTAAATTCCACAAAAGGCACATAATGTTTGCAGTTGTCAATAATCAGCATATGTGGGGAAAAGTACAGCAAGTGGAAAGACAAAAGCAAAACCCAGAAACTAGGTGGAAGAAAATGAAGATAGAAACAGGAAACTGACTCACCAAAGCCAAGAGATGAATGAGCTGAAAGGACTGTATGTCACTGCATTTCATAGCATGGACCATTAGGAATCACAATGGAAACAGACACTATGTGTATCTCAAAGAAGGAATTCCAGGATGTGGTACAGGCAAACTGAAACTAGCTCACAAAGTGTCTTATGATTATTTTTTAATCATTATGGAATAATGTACAATTTGAGCTTGTGATATATAAAGGGAGGATTTTTTTGCTTTTCTGTAGTATACATGTAAATATTTCTGTATATTTACATAGTTGTGGGCACACATACATGTAGGTAATGTTTGTATGTATATGGAGAAAACACATTGATGCTAGGTATCTTTTTTCTTCTCTCCACTGTATCTATTGATGCAGGATCTTTTATTAAAACCTAGATTTTTGTCATTTCAGCTAACTAGCATAAGCAAGGCTTCCCTTGATCCCACTTCTGAGCCACTGCCCTACCAGGTTTTTATGTGGGTGTTGGTGGTCTTTAGGGCCTCATACTGTGCAGCTGTAGCATTATATACTAAGTAATCTCTCCAGCCCTGAACTTGTGTTTTCTACACTACAGAGAATTACTCCTTGAAACCTTACATTTTAAATCACCCAAATCAATACATGGCTTTTCCCTCTTGAGTTTGATTGCAACTGGCATCTACACATTCTAGAATCAACATGCTGCTCTGAAGGTACTGCTTTAGAAGAGAAAACTACATTTTATTCTCTAGGAATTGGCTAACTCTACTTTCATTTCACCTTAATGGAAAAAACATGTACTGACTACATTTTATCTACTTCTCTAATCTCAAGAAAACTGTTACCTAAAACATGGGATGATGCTGTGCAGAATTGCAGCACATGCACATGCACACGTGTGCACGCACGTGTGTGTGTGTGTGTGTGTGTGTGTGTGTGTGTGTGTGTGTGTAGTTTTCTTTCCATTACAGACTGTATCAACAGTATTTAAAAGTGTTCAATGCTTCCATGATAGTATAGAAAACTCAAATTGCCTCAATTTAAAATGTCATCCAGGAGAAAAAGTTAGAATTTATAACCTATGAGACCCGTGCACATCCAGCTAATCACAGACAGTACTTTCGAGGTCAGCATTCATAGTTGAGTCAGAATCAATATTAATATTGCTTCCCGGCACTTAGTAAATGAAAAATGTTTTCCATCAAAGGAGGCGTTTCTCTGCCATTTATTAAAGAGTAGTTAATTGTCTGCTTTTTCCTTGCATGTTATAGATAGTGCAGAAATGGTTCAGCTTATATTTTTGTGGTTTAGGAGAAGTGCTTTTTAAAAAAAGATATTTCAACTTTAATGATTGTGAAATCTCTGGTAAGATTGTTTTCATTTACTCCAGTCTGTGTCTTCCATGGAAGTATAAGGTGGTTGAAGTATACTAGCATTCCGGTCGATGTGAGGATCTCATTAAGGCCAATGGATTCTGCATTGATAAATATTACAGAAATCCAGTTAAGATGACCCCTATTGTTCCTTGAGTTAAGGACTCATGCAGTTCTGAGTCATTCTCCATTATGAAACCAGGGTCCGTGGGGCATCATGTCCAATCTAGTTTAGAGATACTGCCTCTGTCTGAGTTTGCATGATGATCCCAGAAGGAATTGTTATCATGGATGTTGAGGAGGTAGGATAATTACTTCAGTGAACAGTTACACTACTTCGCACTGTCTTTTCCATACTTCACCAATCATGTTTATTCAACACTATTCTCTTTCAGCACTATTTCACAAGTAAAGAATTCAGAGAAAAGGGAAAATATCAGATAATTCTTTTTTGTCAGTTTAAACCTCAGACTATTTGAAATAATTAATATTATTCAGTACATTAAATCTACAAGTATAGCTTAGAAACAAATCCACATTTCTTACTTTTTTATTTACATTACAAACCTGCCCTTTTCTGGTCCCCCTCACAGAGTCCCTCCTCCTTTCCCTTCTGGGAGGGTGGGGTCTCCTTGTCTCTCCTCCACCACAACCTGGTGCATTAAATCTTGGCAGGCTTAGATGCATCTTCTCCCACCAAAACCAGGAAATGCAACCTTGCCGGGAAATAGACACCACAGCAAGCTACAGCTTTAGGATTCTCTGCTGCAAGTCTGCTATATATGTGCCAGGGGTCTTGGTCCAACCTGTGTATGCTCTTTTGTTAGTAGCCTATTCTCTGAAAGCTCTAAGAGAGAAACGGATTAGTTCACTCTGTTCCTCCACTTCCTGGGGGTGTGGAGTTCCTATTCCTTTCTGAGCCCATAATCCTTCCTTCTATTCTTCCATAAGAGTCCCCGAGCTCTATCCACTGTTTGGCTGTGGGTGTCTGCATTAGTCTGGGTCAGTTGATGAGTGAAGCATCTCTGTGGACAGCATGCTGCTGTCTAAAAGCATAACAGAGCATCATTAATAGTGTCAGGGATCAGTGCTTGCACATGGGATGGGTCTCAAATTGGGCCAATTACTGACTGACAGTTCCCTCTGTCCCTGCACATCTTGTAGGCAGGACAGAGTTTGCAGGCGCTTGGATTCCTTACCCCTCCCCTGGGGGTCCTGCCTAGCTACGAGAGGTGAGCTCTTCAGGATCCATGTCCCAACTCTTTGGCATCTTGGCTAAGTTCACCCACATTGATTTCTGGAAGCCTCCCTCATCCCAGGTCTCTATGACTTCCTAGAGGTCTCCCTACCTTCAGACCCCACCCCTGCTCTCAGCAGCTGTAAATTTCCATTCATTCTCCTGTCCCTCTGGGCTTCTCTGACAAACCTATATTTCTTATTTTTCACTCTACTGTACAGTATCTTAATTCCATTGGCCGGGGGTGGGGGGTGGGGCAAATATCCTAGTTTGAGCTTGCTGGAGATTAGGAAATTAGAAATTAGTTACATATCATTTATGCTGCCAAGAAATTTCCCAACTGCTCTTGAGTCTCCTCCACTGATACAACATGCAGGTTTATTGTTTAATCTGAGTCCTTATTAATTTGTAAGGGATGTTACCTCATGTCCTAATTTGCTCTCAGTCAAATTTTTCCTCTCAGAAAAAGTGAAAAACAAACCAACAATCAAACAAAACCCTAAAGATCTTTGAGTTTTGCTTGGAGTTATGGTTTTTGGCATTGCCTTGTCCTTTTCTTACATCATTTTCTAGCACTTTAAGAACAATCTACTCTTGTTCAGAGTAAAACTACTTTCATTAGTTTCTTTGTTTGTTTACAGAAGTTCTTATTATGAAGCTTAGGTTAGCCTGTAACACAAAGTCTTACTGCCTGAGTTCTTTGGAATGATGGAATTAGAGGTGAATTTATTTAGCATGCCTGGGAAAGACATTGTCTTTTTGATCAATTTATTAAAGCAACACTTCCAATTTATAGAAAGTGATTTTAGCTGAACATCAAGATATGTCCCTCCACCCACGCACCAGAAATTGAATTCTCAATGCTAATGCAAATCATTTGGGGAATACAACTGAGAATTATCCTAGATATGGTTTTCAGCATATATTTTCTTTCAGAGCGTTTGTATAATGCAAGCACAGAAACAAACTGAGTATGTCTATTTAATAGAGTCTCTGACTGCTCTGTCTTTCTATTACTGGAGACGAGAGCTGTCAGGAAGCAAACACTGTAAGGAAGCATGCTGTTCTCTGCTCAGTGATGTAGGAAAAATCTTGGACAGAGGGGCCGGCATCAGACAACAGCACAGCTAGCATGGAGTGGGAAGACAATTAATTTCTCAGATGCTAATTCAAAGTCCCAAAGAAGAAAGAAAGAAAACAACAGAACTCCAGGCATGTTGTAAACATCAGAGAGATGGTAGACAATCAAAAAAGAACAGACATAATAAACAGAAACAAATTTTCAGTCCCCCTCATTCTCCATCTGACTGCAAATGGCACTGCATTGGAACCTGCTTTCTATTTATTGATTGAATGATTGATTGATTGATTGATTTACTTTGATAAGGGAAGAAAAGTTTGATATTTCTAGCCAAATCAATCTTTTATCTTCTTTACCCAGCATCTTAGGTGGATTAAATTCCTACGTCAGGAAGGAAGATTGTCCTTACAAGTTAAATCAATGATTAGTTAAATCATCCCAATTCAACATTAATTTTCAAAAGCAAAATAAATGGCAAAGTTCCCTAAGACATGTTTTTGAAGAAAATGTCTCAGGATGAATGAACTTTTCAAGCTACATTTATAACAGGAGTTACTACACAAGTGCTTTCAATTTCCAGGTGCCTTTCCCCTCAGCATCCTGTTATCATCATAGAAACTAGGAGGAGGGGATGGGATAGGGGTTTGTGGAGGGGAACCTGGAAGGGGCATAACATCTGAAATTTAAATAAATATATTAGCTCTTGCAAAAACATAACCATTTTTGTGCCTCTTTTAAAAAGATTTGTTTTACTTTTAGTGATGGTGTGTATGTGTTAATGTGGATATATACAGGGGACTATGGAGGCAAAAGCGGGTGTTGGAATCTCTTGGAACAGGAGGTTGTAAACTAGCCTGCCTGGGTGCTGGAAGAAAACTCAAGTCCTCTGGAAAAGCAGCAAGTATTCTTAACCACAGAGAAATCTCTCCAGCCCTACCATTTTGCTTTATTGTGAAGCAATAAACAACTATGCCTACATTCTGTTATAAAAGTAACATCCAAAACAAACCAAAACAAAAAAAGAATGAACGAAACAAACAAACAAGGTGTGTGAATCAATGAATTCTCCATTACTGCTGTCTGTTTAAATGCCACCATAACGTCAGATAGGAAGAAAGGAAGAAAGGAAGAAAGGAAGAAAGGAAGAAAGGAAGAAAGGAAGAAAGAAAGAAAGAAAGAAAGAAAGAAAGAAAGAAAGAAAGAAAGAAAGAAGAAAGAGAGAGAAAGAAAGAAAGGGAGACATAGAAATAAAGAAAAGAAAATATAGAAAAAAAAGAAAAGAAAATGAAAGGAAAGGAAAGGAAAAAGAGAAAAGAAAAGAAAAGAAAAGTAAAAAGAAAAGAAAAGAAAGAAAAGGAAAAAAGAGCTTTGGATGAGAATTATAACAGCCACCTCCAGAAATCATAACCTAGATGTCTCTGTGTCCCATCAGAAGAGAATTGTAATCCATAAAGAAACCTTTGGAGGGGGTAAGATAAATGTACATTCTAACCAATGGTCTACTCACTGAAGTCAGACCGGAAAGGCTTTTTGGCAAACACACAGATATTTTACATAGCCCAAATTGTTGAATGTTGCCTTCTTTCCCTTTCCTCAAACTCTTACTAATATTCTCTGTAAAAAACATGTGGTGACATCTGAGATTCAAGCTGTTCTGTAAATAAATCTCATAAGGACAGCAATAGAGGAATCACAGAAGGAAGAATTCATAGTCATTCTTTCTGGTCATTACAGGCTTACAAATGATCATGTTCTTAGTATGTTGGAGTCTCTTCTCTTCAGTGGCAATAATCATTGCAAATACTGGGTGATTCAAACCAAAAGCTAATCAGTTCCTTCTGAAAGCCACAAGAAAGCATGCCATTTTGACCTTAATCTAGCCAACTATTTTTTTTAAAAAAATAGTTTACACAGGTACTCTATGCATGATTTGATAATATAGAAGCTGACTCACTAAAGTTGTTAACTACACAGTAACCGGTATCAATGTCCCTTTTACTAGTGAAGTCAAAATGGTTGTGGTTTGTATATTTCAGGGTAAGCATGTCAGTGGTTAAGGCATTACTATGCCACCAATTTCAAAATTTCAAACTAATACATTGTGTAGAGTGCTTAAATCAACATAATCTGTCAGTCCTGCGTTTATTCCAATCAATTACAGAATACTATTGCCAACATGGAGTTAGCTTCTCAGTTCTAAGGGTTATTGTTAAATCTTGGAAAAGGTGGGAGGGTATCTAGAATCACTAAAAGCATTAAAACATATGCTAAGAGCAGATATTCATTGTGTTGTGAAACTGCATACTCTTTAAGTACAATTATCTCATATCAATTTTCTTCACTTTAATGTAGATGACATTTCAAAGGTGATATCATGAGTATGTGATATTCATTTTATTCCCCTTAGGAAATTCACACTGGATGGCCTTTCCTTCAGTCTCGATCAATCCCATATGCTGGCACCAAACCCTGACACATTACTGATGTGTCTTGCTTACAAACAGGAGCCTAGCATGGCTGTCCTCTGAGAGGCTCTGTCAGCAGCTGAGACACATACAGGTACTTAGAACCAACCATTGAACAGAGGTCCAGGACCACTATGGAAAAGTTAGGGGAAGGACTGAAGGAGCTGAAGGGGATGACATCCCCATAGGAACAACCAAAGTATCAACTAATCCAAGCACACCATATTTCTCAGAGACTAAGCCACCAATCAAAGAGCACACGTGGGCTGGTCTGTGGCCCCCAGCTCATATGAAGCAGAGGACTTCCTTGTCTGGCCTCAGTGGGAGAGGATGTGCTTAATCCTATAGAAACTTGATGTCCCAAGGAAATTATCACTTGCTGGGGGGTAGTGGGTCAGGAGCACTCCCTCAGAAGCGAATGGGAGGAGGATGGGGAAAAAAAAAACTCTTGGTGGAGGGACCAGGAGATGGGGCAACATTTGGAATGCAAATAAATAAAATAATTTAATGAAAAAATAAAATAGGCAACAACATGCTGATAGTTGTTTTTAACGATATCTCGACTAATATGACATTGTTGTACTTGATTTTATTTTAGTGGTAAATTGATACTCACCTCAGGCAACTACTACATTTCAGCACTAGCTTCATGCATCATCACACACTGAAGGTGTTTATTAAGTGATCATTAAAATACCCATGTCATGTGCTTCTTAGGAATATATTCACAATGTGTGTGTGTGTGCATGTTCCTGACAAGTTGTCACTTGAGGAAGTACCATTAATTAAACTGATCATAAATAATCCAAGTCCTGCTATCGGCAATATAAACGGTGAAAGAAAGCACTTTCTGCAAATATTGCATGTGTTCATCATCTTCCTATTTCTGTCTGTACATCTAGGCTCATCTTTTTTTGACTATATGTCTCAATAATCAACATGAGCTTAATGTACTTTCTAGGCTTCCTAAAGAAAATAACATTTAATTAATGAGATTTTTGAGAAACTTGAAGATATAAACATCATTTTGCTTCTTATACAATGATGTTTATAAAATCTAAAATATTCTGATTTGAATACTGTTGTGTAAATAGAATGTCATCATAAATTATAAAGTGTTCATTGACAATGTTGGTATATAGTAAAAGTTTAAAACAATATGGTTAGTATATGTCTATTTTTAAAACATTTGATGACTTCAAATATGATATACATAATATGTTTAGAAAGACAGGGTTTATTTGTTTAGCTCAGGCTCTCCTGGAACTCACTCTGGTCCTTTCCCAAGTGGCAATTTGTTAGGAACATGCGCATACATATTGTAAATATATTCCTAAGAAGCACATGACATGGGTATTTTAATTATCTCTTAACAAACACCTTCAATGTGTGATGATACATGAAGCTAGTGCTGAAATGTAGTAGACCAGATTGGCCTCAAACTCAGAGATATGGCTATATCTGCCTCTGCCTCTGGTATGCTGGAATTAAAAGCACATACTACCACAACATGGTTGATAGAGTTACTATAAATTTATTGCAAGTGTTGATATAGGTTTCTTACTGATGGGACAGTGCATAAAAGTAATTTTGGTATCACAAGTAGAGGCCTTTTATAACAATGATTGCATATTTATTATAGACTGAACCATAACATTTGTTAAATCATATATTATGTAATAGTGTGCATCTTTCCTAAGTAATTATTGTGCCGTTCAAGAAGGCTACCATAAGGTAGCTGAAGATCTATTTTCAAGATCAAATATACATCTCCTTTTTCATTGGTTGCTGTAAATAAAAACTGCTTCCATGTAAAGTTGTCTTTTGTGGTAGAGATTTCGAGTTATATATTACAATATAAGAAACTTCTTGGAGGTATTTCAACTGAAGAAAATGACACTTCCCCTCCCAGCAACAAATGACTGCCAACAGACAGACACTCAGGAAGGAATATGACCTCTCAGTCCCTCCCCAGTCTGTGATGAAATGCGAAGATGCCTAATCTTGTGCAGGTCTAGAGGAATGAGCAGAGCTGTTAAAGCCAGCACTTTTAAAAGTGTTCTCCACTCAAACTCCAAATGTGAAATTTTCCCTAGCTAAACATGGTAACATTTTGGCAAATGAACAGGAGACTCTAATTCTTCTGCTCAATGAAATACTGTTGCTTGAGTCTTTGGGGAAAGGTGAGTAAGCCAGCCCTACATTTTCATCCAAATATACATTTTGTTTTGTGTTGTTCCAATTCTTTCTTGCCTTTTCAATGTCTGATTGCTCATCCTGAAGAAAGATGGAAGACCAGATTAGATATCCTTTTTTTTCGTGGTGCAGAGGTTGGGTTCTAGTGATGAAAAATGAGGAACTATCTAGAGAGCCAGTCTACTCTCATGCATATGTGACTGCTATTGACAGACTGCAGAGAAAGGGTAATAGTGAAAACAGTAAAAGGAAGACTGAGACTACTGCAAATGTCTAAGAGCCTTTCCCCAAGCCCCATATTCATTCATCAGGGGAGTCCCATGTGGAATTGGAAGCAGCTTGTCTTAGCACATCACATTCAGTCACTGATTTAGTGTAGCCCTTGAGAAAGTATAGGCTTCACATGGCAGTACTCAGCAGTCATTAGTCACGTAAGCAACCTCAGTCAGGGTTATTACAGCTGTATGGGATCCTCATGTGATTGTATGTTCAGATATTGTTTTAAAGTGAAATTCCTATTTTTAGACTGGAGCACCATTTTCTGAAATTAACTGGTATATGCCAGTGCCATGTTTAAAGCTTTTAGTTTTGAAAGCATGATTAAAATGGATAGCTATATTGGGTAGTTTTGATCAATGAATTATATCTATGTGCTGTATACAGACATATGAGGAAGAAGAGTTGAAAATAATAATTTGGTTCTGGATTTCAAAATGGTACAATGGGCAGATGTGTTGGTAAGAGAGAAACAGGTGAAATGAGGGTCCCAGGGAAGTATAGACACTGTATGTTCACTGTCATAAAGGCACCAAAGGGTCAGTGACTCCAGTTCCTTTCTCTGGAAAATTCTAAGAATAACATTCACTGATGATGAAATGAGATTTTTGGTTTGTTTTATTTTGTTTGTTTTAGTTTTGTTTTATTTATGAGAAAGAAATCACACAGAACTCCTTGAGAGTGGGATGGTTGTTGAACATATTAATACCCCAAGACAGGGGGCTGGAGAGATGGCACACTGCTTATGAGTACTGACTGCTCTTCCAGAGATCCTGAATCCAATTCCCAGTAACTACATGGTGGCTCACAAACATCTGTAATGGGATCCTATTCCCTATTCTGGTGTATCTGAAAACAGTGACAATATACTCATATAAACCAAACAAGCAAGCAAATAAAAATATAAGAATAAGACATGGGAAGCTTTCCCCTCAAAAATGCTACTATCAATAAGGGGTCTTCTTAGACTTTAAATAGGGGTGATTTTTTTGACATTGTTATTTTATTGTTGTTTTATCACTAAGGAAGGAGACTAAGTCTTCTAAATGGGCTGTGATATAGGGAAATGGGCTCATCCGTCCACTTCTTTCAACCACAGATTCGGAATGAGATGTGCACTGTCTCTCCATTTCAGTGATTGCATTAGGGATCCAGCACCTGCCTCTACAGACTGTGAAGTATCTGATCACTTTTCTGTGTTTTGTGCTTATTAAATTAAAGCTTATTAAATTAAAATTATTAAAACAAGACAAAAACACCAATCTAAATCGGTGTATCTGGCAAGACACTTCTGGCCATGGCAAATGGCTGACAGAACCAAGAACATGTGGCCATAAATAAACTGTTTGTTTTCATAGGGTGTGTTCTAACGTTTTTATAAGTTTTCTTTCTCCTACTCTTAATGGCACCTATAAAAATGTGAAACCACAGTGAGTTTTTCTAATGAAGTATATGACAGCTGTTAGTATAACATGACTTATTACTAGCCATATAGAATAACCAAGGTAGAAAATAGTTAAGCCAATAATTCATACCTTTCATAATTAGCCATTCTTAATATGAGAAAAGCTGTCATTTCGAATCATTAACTCAAGATGGTCTGTGTCCTTTCAGAGTACATATATCATAAAATCTGTATTAAAATTATTCAATTTGGAAACAAGACACAAAGTTTGTCCTGTATTTAATTCATTTTTAACTATATGTCCTATTGCATGCTGCCAACATACCAGCATTCTACACACATAGTATTTTTTTTAAATTAATGCTGAAGAGACAGTGAGCCCATCTGTCATGAATTGAAAATTTAAAATACATAGACAACTCAGTAATAGATTTAGAGTAAACTACATGAATTGGTTAAGAATTCCGGTATATCTATAGGAAATGGATGGAATTGTTTCCCACAAATTGACATCAACATCATTTTAATTAGGTAAATTTCATCGATACCACACTAACTCTATCAAGTCTACAACCCCTCATAGTGCTACTTCCTATGGGCCAAGCCTACAAACACATGCGTCTTTGGGGACCATTTCTATTCAAACCACCACAGATGACCATTTTCTTCAGGCTGCAGACAACAATGCCAACATTTGCTACAATATACTATGATCTTGATCTTGATACATCTTAATTTTTGGCCTGAAGGAGATGGTACTAAGTGGTTAGGGGTTAGAATGTAACTAAATTTGGGGGTAAGGTCAGTGAGTAATGCCTTTATGAAAGAGATTCCAGAGACTATAGTCATTAAAGTACAGCTAAAAAAATAAAAAATAAAAAAATGCATGAGTCCCTGAGTTCAGTTCCAGTAACTCACAAATGAAACTGGGTACACACTTTTAATCTCTGAGCTGAGAAGATGGAGACAATTGAATCCCAGGCCCTAAACAACCAGTCAAATTACCCTAAATAGGATGTTCTAGGCTAACTGAGAGATCCTGCCTCAAAAACAGGTGTATGGCTCCTAAGGTATGACACTTGAGATTAATATCTGGCCTGTACACAATCCTCCAATCACAAACACATAAGGTTCTGTTGATGCCGTGTTTTCCAGTTGTGCCACATAAGGATAGGACTAACATAAGTCTGAGTCATCTGACCAATGAGTCAAAAAGTCAGGCTTTGACAACCATAAGGCATGGGTGTCATGGAGGAAGTGCGAGGAGGGGAGTGAGGGGAGACTGTTGTTGAATGAATTGTATGAGAGAATAATAAATTAGAAGAAAAGAAGCATAGTGCTGAAAAGAAGACAGACTATTAAACGTGTCTGACTCATGCTTGTGATCCAGTGGACTTGGGTCTAGTAAGTGATCAATTAATATTTATTATCAGAATAAATGGACACTATAACAGCTGTCATAGTATGTTATTAGTACTGAACCAGTATAAAGCAAAATGTACACCATGAAAAAAGAATGTGCCTAAAAGTGTAGAATGGATAATCATCCATGTTTGTGTGTAACAGGCATTAACGCAGTAGTGACACTTGCAATACTATTAATAGCTCAAAAAATAATCTGAGAACAAATTACAAACATAAATAAAAACAGAAAAAAAGTCACTGCTTCAATACCGTCTTCTCAATCACTAGGACTACTGAGGATACATTTCTGCTTTTTGTTACTATCCAACCTATTAAATTTTGGGATAGTACTCCTAACATAAGATATCAAAACATGTAAGGAAGAAGAGAGCAACTCTTTGACGTTTGAACAGTCTGCTGTGTTATTTGTTCATATACAAAGTAAAGCAATGCTGCTATGATCATATCTGTGTTCTTAAATGAGATTATCTATACAGAAATAATTTAAACAATATTGTAATAAAAATGTTTTTAAGAAAGCAAGGAATGGGGAATGGCTGTTTCAAGAGTGTGCTCTGCAATTCTAAGGACCTGAGTTGGCATCCTCTGTGCCCATGTGAGAAGGTGGGTGTGGCAGTAGCTGAATCAGTGAGTTCAGGAAACAGTGAGAAATGCTGCCTCAAATAATAAGATGAAGAGCAAAGAAAGTCCATGACATCAAACTCAGGCCTCCATATTTAAAGGCTAACTAGCATAACATGTGTGCACACATACCAATAAGAAAACACAACACAATTTTGAATCAGTATATGTTCATTAAATAAAAAAATGTAAACATACTTTTGCCTACTGCTTTGGAAATAGACTCTTGTAAATATTATAGCAAACAAATATATAAGAACATTACTCTAAAGTTGCAAATTTAATTAATATATTATAAGTGAAAACAAGAAATCAGAGACATTATTCCAGGACAAGGGACCCTGAGACTTTTATTTAACAAATTGCATTGACAACGTACACAGTGTGGCTATTGGATTCTGTAATGTTATATGAAAATTAATAAACATATGAGGGAAAATATTTCCTGGACTAATATTCTGATTTGGTTTCAGAAGTTTGGGCAAGATGTCATTGACTCCTCAGAATATATGCTTCAGTTTTCATAAATAGAGCTTTACAATTCTGTGGTATGAATGAAGTACAAGTTTGTATGGCATTGATTATTTTTGCTTTTATAAATTTAGTTCTACATGAATACATAAATAAGCAGTGATTTATTTTTCCCTTTTCTTTTCTTCCTTTCTCTTTGTTTCTTTCTCTCTTACTTTATCTTTCTTTCTTTCTTTCTTTCTTTCTTTCTTTCTTTCTTTCTTTCTTTCTTTCTTTCTTTCTTTCTTTCTTTCTTTCTTTCTTCTCTCTTTCTTACTTTCTTCTTTTTTTTTCTTCTTTGACAGTTTCCTTGTTTAGCCCTGGTTATCTTGGTTATCACTCAGAAGAACATCCTGTTATCAAACTCAGAGATTTACCAACCACCCCCTCCCACCACCAAGTGCAGAGATTAAAGGCACCCACTACCACACCTGGCTAAGAAGCAGTAATTTCTTTAGAGTTGTTTAGAAGTGACAGTTCACATCCTGGTGACCAACAAGCCTTAATATCCCCCTCAGCTTCACTGAAATTTTAGGAAGCATTAATGGGGTCATCAACATGAGCCAGGGTCACATTTTTTCATAAAATACTTATATAAAGATCTTCCAACTGCCTGGTATTTCTGTGTTCCTTTGAGGAGTCCAGGCATATCACATTCAAGCACCTAGGACCAATCCTTTTGAATGAATACAGGAAAGGTAGGATGCCTGCCTCAAAACTGCCTTAAAAGACGAAAAGGCTCCTCTGGGAAAGGACTTCCAAGCAAGCACATACCCCAGCACCCCTCTACACCAAGCCACACTCACCTACTCATAATGCTCATCCTTACACACTCCCCAGACAACAGGCCCCAGGACTTGAAAGTATTCCACGTTTGCATCAATGGAATTGAGCTCATTTCTTTTCTATTGTAAGAGCCATGGGGAGAAAGAATAATCTCTTTTATGTGTAGCTGTTCTGGTTAAATTTTATTTCACCACTGGGTAAACATAACAACAAAAACATCCACCTAATTTTTCCTGTTTTTCAGTCATTGAAAAGTAGAAGCTTATATCAGTTAAACAAAACTGAAGATCTTCAGAAATCAGGCATCATTCCTGGATCACATGAAATGATTTCTATTTGCTTTGTAATTAAATGTAACTACCCAGCAGTCTCTCTGAGGCTGAGTATTGTTAAGAAACCAAGTATTGAATCTAACTGTTTCTTTCCTTTGAATATACACATATATTTCAATAGCCAATACAAACAAAACCCGGCTGGCAAAATAGGAAGGATAACAATCTAGAGTTGTTTACTAGAAATTTGAGAGATAGCATCCAGGGCTCAATAGCTTCCTTTTAAATGTTTAAACCCTATAAAGAGAGGCACACAGATGAGCCCCACTGTTCATTATTCGATAGGGCTACTTACCAACAAGAGAAATGTTCCATTGTTAATAACTTCAGCTTAAAACCTAAAAAAAAAAAAAAAAGAAAAAGAAAAGAAAAAACTCAATCCTGTTTTCTTTCCTGAAAATGTTACATATCAAATAAAATATTAGCTTCTATGGAGAAGAAGAAAAGGTAAGTGGAAATATGCAATTCAGCCTGGTTCCAAGAAGATAATGCCAGAGAAAACAGCAAATGAAAATGGATAAATTTCTATGTGGAAATTTTATATTGGGTTGCATTGATTTTTCTGATTGCGAAGTAAATTTATTCTATGCTACCTGTAAAAGATTTAGAATAAATAGACTCTTCCAGAGAATAGTAAAATAGAGTCACTGATGCATAAATTATGCAGGTGTTAAACAATTGCAGTATACCGGATGTAGCTTAGACTCAGTGAATTCTATGGTAAATGGTTGGAGGAGATCCAGGTTCCAATGGTTTGTACATTAGCATGGTTCATAGCAAAATAGATAATAAATACCTGCATATATATGCATGTACACACATATGCATGTATATATATGCACACATACATACATACATACGCAAGAAACAAATGGCTACTATGATTCCTTAAGTATATTCCAGATAAACTTCCTGGGTGATAAACACTCCAAATAATTCCTTATAAATCATCTAGGTGTTGACAAAATATAAGATTAAAGTTGAAATTTTTTCAAAAGTTTTGTTTTCTTCTGCTCTGTTATTATATAATCTCTGTGTAAATTTCCAAACCATCAATATAATTCATTATTTGAATTTATGGGGAAAAGCTGGCAGATGTGACAACCATACAGACTATGTTCAATAAAGGTTAAATACAATCAAACTTAGTAAAGTAGACTCATATAATATATTCCAACAGTGCAGTAGTAAAATTACATACTTTTTTTCTTGGTGATTTTCTCTATATAATTACTGAGTATAATGGAAGAAAATGTAAATATAATTAACAAATGTATTTAATTATTTTCTCGGACATTAAATATTGTATTAAAGAACAAATCTTAACCCAATTTCCAGTTCATAAACTTAAGAACATGTTTATTTCCACTGTCATGTAATTCCTTCGCTAAGAGCTAGAATGCTTGTATACAGTGACACTTTCAGATTCTATAATGCAATGATTTTAAGAGGGTGTGTTCGGTATGCAAACCCTGCACTTTCAAAGTGCCTATGATTACTTCTGCAGGCCTTTCCTTCACTCAGTGTAAAAACGGACATCAATGGCACTTTTTATTTAGTTTAACTCAAAATCATTCTAACACTTTTTTTTTTGCTCTGTTTGCCGCCAAAGCACACAATCACTATTACTGCATCCTATTCTGCATCACCTTCCTGGCAACAAAATGCATGCAGTCTTCTAGTTCTATTAGCACAGTTCATGTATCCTCTCCCCTGGTCTATGTTTCAACTTCATTCTCTCCATATAAACAAACGACAACAAAAACCTGAAGCATAAGAACACTAAAATCCTTAATCCCATTTTCCTAGTACAGTTCAAATTGATTTCATGTGTGGGGCAAAAATAATAATTTTCATTGAAAAGTAGAAGTAGAAAATTCTACAGCTTATTAAATATTTAAGTGACCAATAGGGAAAATTTCTTGGTTAGGGATAAAGAACATGTGAGTTTTAGAGTGACATTAAAACTTGACATTTCAAAAAATAACTTTATGAAGATGAATACAGATTTCAATTTGGGGCTTGTTAGTATTGTCTATCTGAAAATATGAAGTAAAGAAAATGAATAAATATTGAGGAAATATATCCAGTTACCAAAGAAAAAACAACTAAGTATGTACTTTAAAATGTCATCAGGAATGGATAGTAATTGGTGGTCAAGATATATGAAAAAGAATGTTAAAAACATAACCATTGGAAAAAGTTTATTAAAATTTCTGCTATTTTTATCTTTGTGTGTGATTGAGGTCATTATTTGTCTGTGACCAAGGTCATTGGGAAGAAAATCACTCAGTTACATGGAATGACAAGCAAGCTGAAATCGATTTATATGGGAGATCATCATTAATAATAATTGATATAAAAGGTATGCCTGCAAGAAGCATACAAAATGTGGAAGTATAATGAAAATCAGAGAATTGTTTAGTTCCCATGAAATCAATACCAGAAATTCCAATGAACTAAAAGATAAATGAGAAGTCTCTAATGAATTTGGTAGAGTACTGCAAACACATATTTAATAAAATATTGTAAAGATTAAAAATTAGTGTTCTGAAGTTTAATATAAAACAAAGAAAATTACAGCTGCTATGTGAACAAGAATGTGAGACGAGATAGGCCAGGGACCTAGGGGAGAACCAAATACTGTGTACTGTTCTTCTAAAGGAACATAATCATAATTTGCTGTGTGTAGTTTTAAATGCTACCCACCTTTGCCCAGGATTAGACAGTGCTCCCTCCTGGCTTCCCTTGCTCTACCTGCCTTTGCTCTGGGAAGTGGGCTACCATGCTACCAGTCCCCACCTGAGACCTTTGAACCTGCGGATAAAAGACACACACACACACAGTCTGTTACTTTACAACTTGCTGTCCAGGGACAACTGCTGGATGTTACTATCTCCCGCCTGGTAAAGCTTGTCATTATCAATGTATCTTCTGACTTGTCTCTCCACCTGCCCTTAACTTAGTGGTTAGTCCCACCTAGCCCCTGCTGGCCCTAGCTCCCCACATGACATTACATGGTTGTTGAATTTTTCCTCCAAAGAATGGAAGAAAATCCTCTCCTTCCTTGCGTTTGTCTTTCCTCCTGGGATCCGGAAGTCCCGCCTCTACCTCTGATCCTCAATTGCCCCAGGCCGTTTTTAACTGACAAATGAAGAACCAATAGGAAAACAGAATTTCAACATCAGATCTGCCCCTTCAATAACCGACTTCTACTGATATTATCACGTACTTATAGATCAGTGTCTTGATAAGCCATCATCAAGAAACCTTCTTCCCAGACCAACAGAGACAACTAACCCGGACTCTTGGGAGTTCCCAAAGAGTGAACCACCAACCAAAGAGAAAGCATGGGCTGGACCTAGCCTCCCTGCACGTGTGTAGCAAATGTGCAGCCTGGTCTTCCTGCAGGTCTTCCAAGAACTGAAGCAAGGGTTGTCCCTGGGTCTGTTGCCTACCTGTGGTGTCTCACTGGGCCACCTTGTCTGGCCTCAATGGGTGAGGACTCTAACCCTGAAGAGATTTGTGCCAGGATGAGTTGACACCCAGTGGGAAGACCTTCCTCTTCTCTGAGAATAAGGGGCGGAAGGAGGTGGGGAAGAAGCTGTGTGAGGGGAAGTAGTGGGAGAAAAGGGGGCGATCAGGATGTAAAGCAAACACATAAATTAAAGGGGAAGTAAAACTCCCTTCTTCAGTGACAGGAACCTACACAGAGACCCACAGCCATACAATAAGCAGAGTAAGAGACTTTGGAACATTCTGTCCTAAATAGGATGTCTCCATCAAATCCTTCTCCTCAGGGATCAGGGAACACTGTCATATAATACATTTAATTTAGATGACCAAAGATCTTCAGAATCCACATCTCCTTGGCGTTCTGCTCCATTTTGTTTTTGTCTTTGTTTTTCAAATTTTTCTGTAAATGTTCATCTGCTGAACAGATGAGATTGAAAAATGTTTAGAAAATTAGTAAAGCATAGCCCTAGCTACATCTGCAAAGGGGTTTACAAAGACAGCTAAAGGAGAAAGATTTGTTTTGAATATAGGTGGCACAATGCTATATTCAGGCTCTAAAGGAAGAAAGGGGAGAATTGGGGCAATTCAGATAGAATAATGTTTCTGTCCTCCTTTTCCACTCCTTCCCTCCCTCTTTCCTGCACAACATGACATGGGATGCACTGCTATTCACCACACCCTCCTTGTCTGTCATTTTGTCACGACATTGAAAATTCTGCCTATAATCCTCATTCCAGAGCTATTTTGACCTAGTCACTTTAAAACCCTTACCCCCAGTTCTTACATTACTCACTTATCTTCTTATCTTGTCTTTATGCTGGTAAGAAAATGCATATGCCAACAAGATTTTGCTGACAGGACCCTGATATAGCTGTCTCTTGTGAGGCTGTGCCAGTGCCTGACAAATACAAAAGTGGATGCTCACAGTCATCTATTTGATAGAACATAGGGTTCCCAATGAAGGAGCTAGAGAAAGTACCCAAGGGACTGAAGGGGTCTGCAACCCTATGAGAGGAACAACAATATAAACTAACCAGTACCCCTAGAGCTCGTGTCTATAGCTGCACATGTAACAGAGGATGGCCTAGTCGTCCATCAATGGGAGGAGAGTCCCTTGGTCTTGCGAGATTATATGCCCCAATACAGGGGAATACCAGGGCCAGGAAGGGGGAGTCGGTGGGTTAGGGAGGAAGGCGGGGGAGGGTATAGGGGTCGGAGAGGAAACTAGGAAAGGTGATAGCATCTGAAATGTAAATGAAAAAAAATATCTATTTTTTTTTTTTTAAAGAAACACCATAAAGTAACCTAGTCAGGGAATCTTGAACCCATGAGCAAACAGATAGGAAATCTGATAGTTTGAATGATAATGGCCCTCATAGTCTCATGGAGAATAGCACTATTTGAAAGGATTAGGACAGATGGCCTTCTTGGAGTATATGTAGCTTTGTTGTAGGGGTGTCATTAGGAATGGACTTTGAGATTTCAGAGGCACCAACCAGGCCTAATGGCCCACTGTTTCTTACTGCTGCCTGCCAATCCATATGGAGAACTTTTGGCTCTTTTTCTAGCACCACATCTGGCTATATGCTGGCTTGTTTCCTAACATGCTTCTCACCATGATGACAATGGATAAAAACCTATTTTATTTTTAGTTATTTTAGAAAGTGTATTAAATTATATATAGTATAAATATTTATATCAATGCCATTGGTTATATGAGCTCTGTCATGTGATCATTAACATTATTTTGTTGAAGAATAATGTCCTTATTCAAACCGAATATTCCAATGCCATACACTACTCTATTCTCACACTTCTTGCTCAAACCTTCAGAACTTCTTTTAAAAATAGGTTCTTTTCTCCTATATTCCATCCTGACTCCAGTTTTCCCTCACTCTTTTCCTCCATGTACCTGTCCTCTACCATACCCCTCACTCTTTCCTTATCTATTTCTCTTCAGGAAGGGAAGGCCTTTAAGGGATATCAACCAAACATGACATATCAAGTTAAAAAGCCCAGGAACCTCCCTTTATATTAAATCTGGTTTTATATTAAACCAAGTAGTAAAAGGCTCCCAGAAACAGGTTAAACATCTTAATGGAAAGTGTGCAACAATTAAGTGTTTTCCTTTATAAGAATTGTGGTTATTCAGAGGATCCAGCAATACCTCTCCTGGGCATACATCCAGAAGATGTTCCAACTGGTAACAAGGACACATGCTCCACTATGTTCATAGCAGCCTTATTTATAATAGCCAGAAGCTGGAAAGAATCCAGATGCCCCTCAACAGAGGAATGGATATAGAAAATGTGGTACATTTACACAATGGAGTACTACTCAGTTATTAAAAACAATGAATTTATGAAATTCCTCAGCAAATAGATGG
>NC_034594.1:7841175-7862753 GCF_900095145.1 Mus pahari | reverse complement strand
GCCATCATTGGGAAGAGAGGCCCCTTGGTATTGCAAACTTTGTATGCCCCAGTACAGGGGAACACAAGGGCCAAGAAGTGGGAATGAGTGGGTAGGGGAGCAGGGGTGGGAGGGTGTGGAGACTTTGGGGATAGCATTTGAAATGTAAATGAAGTAAATACCTAATAAAAATAGAAAAAAAATGTGGTTATTCTATCTATTCACAGCAATAAATCCCTAACTAAGACACTAAGTTTTCAACATGGAAGGCTTCTGCTTGAATAAATTATTGAATACACTGCCTGATGTCTTAAGACAGTGTCAATGTTGTTAGATTTGTCCTATAAATATATAGTCAAAGGGCCATACACATGATATGGAAATTAATAATAAGTCACAGAAAGTGTATTTAAGAAGAAAATAGTGAAATCTAAGCAGGGAGTCCTACAAATAGTTTACTCCTTGAATAGTCTTAAACATTATACCATTTTAAAGTGTCAGAAAACACCTGAAGAGAAGGCACAAATATCTCTGATTGAACTGACAGAGGTTTTCCAGAACAAATAGAAAGTAAAAGTATCTTACATTTTGAGAAACCCTTT
Organism: Mus pahari; assembly: GCF_900095145.1. Lineage (NCBI taxonomy): Eukaryota > Metazoa > Chordata > Mammalia > Rodentia > Muridae > Mus > Mus pahari. The sequence continues at coordinate 7,862,172 of NC_034594.1, read as the reverse complement.
CTCAAAACTGAACCAGCAGTGAGTAGAGTATAATACTCTGCAGTGGCTAACCAGGATCAAAAGATAATGCATCACAAAGGTTAGTGTGAAAAGTTGTTTAGTATGACTGATACCTATGTAGGTGCTGGGAAGTTGATTGGTTTATTTGACAATTTGTTCCTACATACATTGCACAGACATTAAAGGATTGCAGTGACTATGGCTGCTTTGAAATAACACCGATTACAGCCTCCATGTTGCTACATGAGAAATCTTCCACAGAACAGATAAGTATTCACTTAGACATGTGGTATATGGCTAGTATTATGGTAAATTTTACTTTCCCATAATGTTGGAAAGGATGATCTAAAACTCTTCATGTCCACTTGACATGATGGCTGCATATATCAAAATAATTGCTTCAGGCTATGTTAGCCTTGCTTCTTTCTCTCTTAACAGCATATGACAAGAATTGGACATTACAACACCTCAAAGAAAATCAAACTGAACTGGCATATTAATGACATAACCCAGAGCAAATGTCACTAGTGCATTAGAAGTCTTAAGAGACTCACGCATTGAATTGAAAATGCTACTTGAATGTGTCCCCCAAAGTTCATTAAATTAAAAACTTAAGCCTAAGTGAATTAGAGTTAAGGAATTAAGCCTAACAGAAAGTGCTTAGTCCACGGGGGCTTATCTTCACGGATGAACAAATGCTGTTAGTACAGGCATACTCTCATCATAGTAGAGGTTGTATTCTTAAAAAACAGATAAGATCAGCACATCTCTTTGTAATAGTCAAAGTTATCAATTTCTTCAAAGTTTAGATGTTTCAAACTTGAAAAAAATTGAGAAATCATGCTGTTATGATAAGGCATAAAAAAAAGAAGTGCCGAGACAGGCATGGTGGCGCACGCCTTTAATCCCAGCACTTGGGAGGCAGAGGCAGGCGAATTTCTGAGTTTGAGGCCAGCCTGGTCTACAGAGTGAGTTCCAGGACAGCCAGGGCTACACAGAGAAACCCTGTCTCGAAAAAANGAGTTCCAGGACAGCCAGGGCTACACAGAGAAACCCTGTCTCGAAAAAAAAAAAAAAAAACGGAAGGAAGAAAGAAAGAAAGAAAGAAAGAAAGAAAGAAAGAAAGAAAGAAAGAAAGAAAGAAAGAAAGAAAGAAAGAATCCCTGATGCAAAGGTAGGTTTCATTAGAGCATGTCCCTGTTCACATAAGGTAGGCTGTTCTTTGTTTAGACACTGATTGGTCAGTGATTTGCAGTCCTGAGGTATCTGTAATCTTCCCCAAACCACTGGAGCAAATGATTTATTAAATGTTATAACATGGTGGGTTGAAATACAGGCACTCATTTCAAAAGAAGTTTTGAGTTCAGTTATAGTAACAGATTCCTGGTTTTAGATTCCTAATTTCCTGAATCAGTAAACCTGGTTTTGTGTTTGAGACTTTGAACATGTGAAATTCTCTGTGAAATTCACTCTCTCTTTCTTCATGGAAATAACTATTTTTTAAAATGCTAGTCTCAGATGGCATGCCCTTCAAAAATTCTTAGTGTCTATGCATCCTCTGCACAGGTCTGAGTTACACCTACACCTATCTCTTAATATTTCTTTTCATGACTAGACTCTACACTGCTTATAATCAACTGTTCTTCCAGACATAGGTTATGTAATCCAATTCTTTATCCACAGAATCTAGCATAATGCCTTTCATAAAGAAGTTACTTCATTTGCCGGAGAACAGTTTAAAATATCATTCACATAGAAGAATATCCTTTTAACTCTTCGAAATCCAGACCTCAAGTTCATGGATAACCCAAAAAGTTAAGCTTCATACCCTCTCCCCACCTTTCAAGAGAAAATTTCTGGTTATCATGCTGGCAACATTCAAAAGAAGGTCATTTCCTGGTGGTTTATACACTGTTAGAGCAGATTCGACTGTAGTATTTATAGAGAAAAAATGTAATGAATTATAACTGAAGCTTTTTATGAGGTTTTTTATTATTATTTAAGAACTTTAAACACAAATACATTGAAATTTGTTCTTTTCAATTACCAGATTATTTTCTTTACCCTTTCCTTCTGCCAAAACACTCCTGCCAAACTTGCCTTCTTCTAATTGTGGTGTCTTTTGGGTTTTATTTGTTTGCTTTATATTAATTAAGCTTAATTAAAATTTTCTGCTATAACATAAGTAGGACATTATTTATTAGAACATGGAAAGTTCATCAGTGGCTATAGCTTTTGAGAGAATGATATAGTACTTTCCCAAATCAGTGAATTCTCGCTGGGTACTCGCTTTTCTTACCTCTTTGCTGTCCATCTCTCCATCATGACACAACACAATGGAATCAATGCTTGTGTATGTCCCTGACCTTGGACTTTCAAGATTCTAAAACTCCAGTACAGAAACCAATATATTATTTCACTTGATTGTGAAATAACCCATTCTGTGATATTTTGATGAAGAAGTACAAATTAACTGAAACACAAATATTCAGAGGCCCAGAACAGTGGGAGATGTGTCTTTTGAGATTTACTTTTATTTTTTTGTTTTGCTTCATATATATATATATATATATATATATATATATATATGATATATATATATCATATATATATATATATATCTTCCATATTACAGAGCAAATTTTTGTACCTGTAATATAATCCAAGGCCCCGTGGGAAGAACAGATTTGCGCTCCTTCTTCTACTAAACAATTTGGACATATGTAAAAAGATAACAGTGTGTTTGGTGTTATGAATTATGTCTGACCTACAAAGCATTACTTATAAGACAGAGAGAGTTTTTCAGTGTCCCTTAGTGACATGATCTCTCTTTGAGACTTACATCACTGAACTCACATTTCAAAAACAACAATGGTCCAAGGGAGACATGGCAAGTAGAAACACTTATGCTGTGGGGACAAGAAGGAGCAAGAAGGGGAGCAAGAATATCTAAAAAGTGTATTCCAAAAGTCACTGACTTGTATTATCCTGAGAAGAAGAACCTCATTTGAATCTGTTCTGTACTTATCACTTCTACAATTGGTTTCCAGATGGTGGCGCTGATTGAGAAAGATTTGCCTTCTTAGACAAAGTGTGTCTCTGATTGTGGGCTTCAATATTTCAAACATATCTCACCATACCAAATCCACTCTCAGCCCTCTCTGTTTTTGGTTTGAGATGTGAGCTCTCAGCTGTCCTTCTCCCATGAGTTCAGTCTGCCACCCATCATGGACTCTAGCTCTCTGGAGCTATAAGCCCATTTAAGTGTTTTCTACTATAAGTTGCCTTGGTCATGGAGTTTTATCACAACAAGAAAGTAGTAACTAATATTCAAGTCTTCAATACTTTGCCTTGATACTGGAGCAGAACTGTCTACTTATTAAGAATACCAAGCCACACGATTATTTTCAAAATATATCATTCATTATTTTGAAAAACTAAAGTATGTGTTTTAAATGTTATTTTGGTACCAACAGTTCTTTATGATTTTGCTCCTTCCAAATTTCCTTACATTTATAGGTTCCATCACATAGTTCACTGACCTTGATTTTTAAAATATATTGTTTTTATTTCTAGAACCCTGATTAGCTAACTAAATATTCAATTTCATTTAGGGATCCACATATATTCTAATTGTGGATCATTTTTCTTGCCAGACAATAAGGAGAAGGAGGAGGAGGAGGAGGAGGAGGAGGAGGAGGAGGAGAAGGTAAGGGGAAGGAAAAGGAGAAGGAGAAAAGAAGAATGACAAAGCTCTAACTACTGGATCAATTTCCCTCGTGAATATCTTCCACACCTCCTGTAATAAATCCGTTCTTAAAGGCGTTCCATTTTGACCTGTGTCTGCATATTCAATTGGCCTATGCACTAAGAATTTCTCTTCTTCCTTGAGAGTTATGGGTAACCTTACACGTGAGTGAGCTGAGAAGTATTAACCTAACAGTGGCATATGGGATTGGGTAGGGCATCCTTTTCCTGTAGCTTGACTGTGCCTTCTGATCCAGACTGTACTATGTATTAGTGCTAATCTACATGACAAACAAGTGCTACCTGAGAGCAAAGAATATCTAGAAATAGTGCTTATGGCTGTTAAATTAGCTAGGACTGGATTTCTTTCTAGCAATCTTTTTCTTTCCTAAGATTTCCTTTTTAAAAGTTTGTAAGTGTATAGCAATGACTTATAGACCACAAAGAAAGAACTAGATTTGAAAAATCATAAGATAAATCTCTGATGAGTCCTGTGGGGCTCACCAAAAGACTCACTACTAAATTGTAGCAGTGATAAGCACAGAGTGAAGATTCAAATGAGGTTCTTCCTCTCATGGTAATACAAGTCAGTGACTTTAAGAATCCAATTTTAGATATTCTTGCTCCCCTTCTTGCTCATTCTCAGATATCAACTCTTCTGTAGGCATGGTGAACTTCATTCATTTTCACCTCTCATTGGGCTTGTATGCTGAAGATGTTCATTTTCTCAAAGCCACAGTTCCTGCTAAGGATACTCCCTAATCAAAGACTACCCATCAATCTGAAGATGCACATGTCTAGCCTCCCTGAGGAAAATTCACTAAAGCACACTCTTCAGAAAGCATTCCTAGAGATAGATCACTTCACTGAGTGAGTGACCGCTGGAAATGCATTGCCACTGAACACTTTTCTCTGAGTGATCATCTGAAACAGCTTCCTAATGACTTCCTTCTGACGAAACATTACATTATAGTCAGCCTCTCACTCTGAGACAGTCTCTGATACCAATAAAAAGGAGGAAGAGGGACTTAAATTCCTATCAAAAAATCATTAGGGCTCCAATCATGAAGCATTGTCATCCTGCCACACATTAGATTTACTTGATTTCATTTATTACATTTTTCTCCATGTCATTTTATCTTGAAAAGCTCTATGAAACAATTTTCCTTCTCTTCATCCCTTTACATTTCCCTCTCCTTATTTTCTTTCTGTTCTCTTTTCTTCTCCTCTTTATCTTCTTATCATTATTTTTATTTCTACCCATGTTCTACCTTCTTAGTTTTCCTTCTTATTATTTTTCTCTTTCCTCCCCTTTCATATTTTCATTCCTTTCTGCTTTCCTTCTTTGTTTTCTTCCTTACCTCTGACCCCTCTTCCATGATTAATCTCTCCCCACTTTTTGAGCACAGTAAGGTTTGATAAGTCTAATTCCTTAGTTAAATTTGTATTGACCTCGTTCCTGGGAATCCCAATGCCTGCATATAATACACAATACTATTTAAAATTAACAGCTTATTTTATTTGCGTGTCTATGCTATAGCATGAAAATCTCTGAAGAAATATTATTATCAGAGATCCTTCTTATTAAAGACACTGTCTCTGGTTTCTGCTTCTGACCTAGCACTCACTTGCTGTCATTTTCAATAACAATAATTAACATAAAGTTTTATGAGTAGACTGTAGGAGTAGCTTACTGAACAGTAACTAGAATACAATTTGTAGCTTCTAGCTCCTACTTTATGTAAAGATCTTAGTGATCTATTGATTAATTTCTAATGTATCCCATTCTTCCAAGATCCTGGTACATATATACCATATAGCTGAGTAAACAGACATAATTAATCTGACCTTTTCTTCCAGATCAAATTAGCTCAACAGAGATTCATTCTCCAGATGAACTAATTAAGAAAATGCCTATTTCTTTTGGGTTAAGCTAGATGGGAGATATGACCCTGGTACAGAGCAGATTTATTACCACATTATTCTCATCTTTCGTCTAGAATCAGCTGTTCGCCCACATATTGCACAGAATCAAAGATGATTTGACTTCTGTTTTTCCTTCTGAATGTTCTGCCTGAAGATAGCAGCACAAGTTTATTGGATTATAACTTGGTGATACTTTGGAATTCAAAGAGGGTGAATTCAAATAAAGCTTCCAGTTATTTCTAGTAAATCAGCTCTTTATGTTATATTTCTTCATGCAACTACAGAGACATTAATTAAATATTTATTCATCTTGTTATTGAAGATAATGCTTTAAAATATATATTGTAATCTGAATTTATAAAATTTCTTGATAATACCAAGAGAAGTAATTCTCAATTCAGTTAATATTACTGTAAGGTATCTGCCAGAGAAGACTACTCAAACATGGGTTAAAGCCATTTGAAAGACTTTGTTAGCTGGCCAACTTTGACTCTGGTTGTTTGGGACCTCAGAACACTCCCAAATCTTTCTCAGGATAAGCTTTCAAGCACACACACACACGCACACACACACGCACACACACACACACACACACACACACACACACTACCTAGAAACTATAAAGCACAGTTAGTACATTTAGGGACTGTCCAGAATTAAGACTTTAATTAATTCAGTCTTTTTTCTCATTTTGGCATGTGTTGCTGCCCACATGCTATGGTCCAGAGTCATGAATGATATTTTGATCATGGCATCAGGTGTGCTAAAGAAATGGGCCTGTGGGACTGTGATAGGCAGCCTATTTTTGGTTGAATGGGGCTTGTTCAGGTGACCCAGTAGAGAACTCTACAAGGGATGAAAAAATGAGCCATGTTCCTAGAGACAGGTGCCTGACACCACAGAGCCCCCAACTCCATAACAAATGTGACTATCAGTCATACAGACAATGTCCCAAGCTTCTGGTATTCTGGCTAGACTCCACCCCCCACAGTTACCTGACTATGGCCAGGTGTGCTCCTCCCCACAGTTACCTGATAGCCCAGCCCACTCTAAAAGGGGCTGCTTGGCCCCTCCTAGCTCTCTTTAATCCCTCATCTTTCTTATTCTCTAGCCCTCCTTCTCCCTCTCCCTTCCCCCTCTCTCCACGTGGCCATGGGTGGCCTCTCTCTTTCTACCTTCTCTCCTTTCTCTCTGTCTTTCTTCAGTAAAACTCTAAAGCCATAGACTGTCTCTGATCATCAAGGGCCGCTGTGCTTGAACAATGGGTTAGGCTTTCTCCTAACTTGTCTAACCTCCCACCAGAAGGCCTTCCTGTGCTCCAGCCATGGAACTGACCAAGGACTCTCGCCTGAGTGGGAATCATCCAGCACCACCTCTCCCCCTGCCCTCTCCTCCCTTCAGCTCAGGGGCCCAGTGCCACCCCCGGGGTGGGGGGCCCATTTTGTTCTCAGCTCTTCCTCTGTAACCAGCATGGGATGCTGGAGGCTGGGAACCCAATGCCTCTGACTGCCCCTTGTCCACCACCCGCTGAGCTGGGGTCAGTGGCTTAACACAGCCAGACACCCAGGGTTGCATGGAAAGTGTGCAGCAGTCCTCCCGTGTCCACCTACCCAGAGGAGCAGCAGTCCTCCCGTGTCCACCTACCCAGAGGAGCAGAACTCTGGCAGGACTTGGGTTTTTCCCACTCCCTCTTTCCCCATACCCATGGCTCCGCATGGGCTCTATGACAATTTGGAGGCCTGTAATAGGATATCCCAAACAGAATATTCAAAAAGCTGATTGTTGGTGTTGCTATTGTAGTTGTTGCTATATTTGTTAAACAGGTGCATCTATTTTTACTTTTCTTCAAATATTAACCATTAGAAAGGAAAGTATCAAGTAAACTAAAAAAAAAAAAAGTGGCCTATAATTAATATAGAACTCGCATTTAGAGAGTTTATGAATTAAACAGACATTTTACCATGAGTATATACTTTATTAATTAATAAGGAAGTATCTCATGATAGCATTCGAATATATGGGATATGACTTTACACATAAAAATATAGAATTAAATTTCTTATGCCATTGCCTGAAGAGATGTCTCAGTGCTAAAGACTTATTTTGGGGGAGGAACAGTGTTCATTTCTCAGCATCCACATGGTTGCTCACAACCATCCATAATTCCAGTTCCAGTGAACTCTATGATTTCTTATTACCTGAGAATGCACTAGGCATTCATGTGGTATAGAAATATATATAAGGAAAAACCCATAAACTTAATCTAAAAATAACTTTAAAATTGCTTATATAAACAGTTATTTAATTTTTTTAGAATAATATCCTTTGGTTTTCTGAATATTGGACACTTAGCTTATCCTTTTTGACTAATACACTGTTGTAGTTAGATTTTTTTTTTGTACTTTGAGACTTAGTATAATGTTGTTATTTCAACTTTTTACTAATAAGATATACTGTCTCTCTAAGATGGGCAAGAGTGAGATTACAGGGGCTCACGCCGCTTGGCATGTTTCTTCCATCTAGTCTTGAAAAAGGAAGCAAATCTCTACAAAACATCAAATGTAATATCCTCCTGTAATATATTTATGTGTCTTTTATTTCATTTTAAGACAGTATATTTTATATATTGATGTTAGAGGATAATATGCTAAAATTAAAAATAGTTCACATCTCATATTTTGACTTATTTATATAAAGAAATGTTTGTCATAGTATGAGCAGTAAAAATAAAAGCTGTCCTATTTTTCGTATTTCGAAGGCTATGTAATTCAAATACATCTGATTTATATTGATTTTAAATTTAGCACTGAGAGAAAACACTTACATGCTCTATAACATTGTTAACCATCACAAATAAAATTAGAAGATAAATTGTCAATGCTTTCTCATGCTGTAAATTAGATGACTCACTATGTGGAGAAAATTGACTCTATGATGATTGGCTAGTTCATAATTTGAGTTATAATTGGGGCACTGTGATGTGTTTCCTGTCACAAATTCATGACCTATCATTAGATCATGCATTTTTATCTCAAGTTCAGTTAGGCAAGAAAATACTGGGCTCATTTATTAAATAAAAATAAAAAAACAGCATGGCTTCTAGTATCCTATGCCTGTATCATCTAGGAAAATCATTTTGTTTCCTATCTTTTTTCATAATAAACCATATACATCAACAATTGTCCTATTATGACATACGTAGTCTCCTGATTTTAAAAATCCCACGTTTTTTAGGTTGGAATTTTGAATGTATACATAGGTAGCTGTACTTTGTTGAAAGAAGCAAGGTCCAAGGGTTAGAAAGCTTCAACTAAACATAGCAGTCTTGTCCTAGATCTCTTTCTTGTTGCTATAAGGAGAGTGAATTTTTAACTTTGTGATTTCTTAGAAAGCTATGTCCATGCCTGTGCATCCTACAGCATTTTGTGTCTCTCACTCATTCTGTTTAATTATTTGTTTGTTTGTTTGTTTGGTCTTGGGGACAGTTTCTCTGTGTATGTGTGGCTGTCATGGAACTCACTCCATAGACCAGGCTGGTCTTGAACTCAGAGATCTGCCTGCCTCTGCCTTCTATGGATTCAAAGCATACACCACTAAGTCCCAACCATTCTCACTTATTCTTACTTTTAGTTCAGACAAAAGGTATAGATAGTGCTATTGGAGCACTATCTATCCAAACACAGTGCCTGTGTTCTGATGCCCAAAACTATTCCTACTGTTACAAACAGTGTCTTTTAAATATCTGCTTCTTAACTGAAATTTTTAGCCAGTTCACAGGGTTTTTCCTAAAAGCTGATGTTTACCAATACATGTGAATTAATGTGGTTTTTCTGTCTTGAAAAAAAAGAAAGAAAGAAAGAAAGAAAGAAAGAATCACATAAGCATCATACCAGGCCAGCATTGACACCTGTTCTTCAGGGGATACCTCAAGTGTATTATAGCATATTGTTATTTTTATGAAAACATCTCTTTTCCTGCCACCACTCTTTCATAGAACAGATAAGAAAAAAAATGGCCATGAAAGAATTGACAAACACCCATACCCGATTCCTTAGGACTATGCTTTCTATATAATGTGGATCCAACACTTTCAGCTCAATGGTGAAATGAATGAAAAACAGATTTTAAGAAGATAGTCTACAAAGAAAAATCTTCTTGAAATTCACTTAATGAAGTTTTTCTAATTTAAAAGGTGAAAATGTAACAGTATGAATAAAATCCTCAGTTATAAGAATTAAAGTATAATATACAGAAGTTGCCTTCCAGTTCTGAGCATTGTGGTGCAAGAACATGGAAAGAAACAGATTTAAAAAAAAAAAAAAAAAGGATTGATGGAAGAGAAACCTAGTCAGCACCTGACTTATAAAATGTGGATATTCACAGCCAACCATAGGACTGAGCCTTGGGAAGAGTTAGGGAAAGGAGTGAGGAAGCTGAAGGGGATTGCAACCCTATAGAAAAAAAAGCAATTTCAATAAACAGGACCCTCCCCACCTCTACCCAGAGCTCCCAGGGTATAAACCATCAACCAAAGAGTATACATGGATGGATCCATGATTCCAGCTACACATATAGCTGAGGATTGCCTTATCTGGCATCAATGGGAAGGGAGGCCCTTGGTCCTGTGGACATTTCATACCCCAGTGTAGGGTGATGATAGAGCTGTGAGTCAGGAGTGGGTGTGTGGGTAGAGAAGCACACTCATATAGACAAGGGGATGGGGGGATGGGATAGAGAGTTTGTGAAGGGGGCACCTGGAAGATAGATAACATTTGAAATATAAATAGAATCACCAATAAAAATTAAAATTACTTCTATCAAAAAATATGTGTGGTTGGAACCCTGACAGATTTCAGTGAAATTAGGATAAAATAGTACAGAGTTTTTAATATAGAGTAAGAAAATTTTGTCATTGCCATTCTGACATAAGTCATAGGTTTTCATGTAATTATAGGTGGTTAGATAGATAGATAGATAGATAGATAGATAGATATACTTATAAATATAGATTATAGATAGATGATATCGGAAAAGATTAGATAGAGATAGATGATGCAGATATATCTAGCTCTAACTTGTTATCCTGTTATCCATTTTATTTACTTTCCTTACATGGACTGACTTTTATTTTTGGTGTGTGTGTGTGTGTGTGTGTGTGTGTGTGTGTGTGTGTGTGTGGTATATGCATGTCACTTGAATAGTAGTACTCTCACATATGATGTATAAACCGGGGATCAACATACTGTGTACATTCCTATGTTGTTCTTATATTTTGAACATGAATATCATATCATCCATTGTGCAATTGCCTAGGATGACTAGCCAATGAGCCTTAAGGAGACAACTTTTTTTTTTTTCCAACCTGGAGCTAAGACTTCCAGTATCTTCTTGATTTTTATGGTGGTACTAGAGATTTGTACTCAGGTCCCCATGCTTGGGTAGAAAATGTATTAATAACCAAAAGATCTCCCAATATCCTATTACTATTTTCGATAGACAATTTTGCCATTCTACTATTGAATATATCAACAAAATTTCAGACTGAAGTGATACTTATCTATACACTGGGAAGATGGAGCAATGATGCTCAGAGTGAGCTTTATGGGTAGCATGGTAATGTGTGGACATTGAGTTCATCATGGATTTCAACTGGAAAGGAATTTAACTGGGAGATGATAAGATCCTGATTGAGTATATCAATAAAGACATGGAACAATAATGAAGCTGAGTTACGTTGGCCTGCAAATGATAGTCTATGATCAGAAACATTTGTCACCAGTTTGGTTATTTGGAGAAAGAACATGAGAAACACATGTTGGGTTGAACCTAAGTCCCACACATGTTCATGCCCTGTATCATAAAGAAACAATGAGACCAAAGCAGATAACTTGTATGAGTTAGGTGATAATTTTTGCCAAGATTTAAGAAAAGTCAAAGTGTGTCAACTTTACATCTGAGCCCAGAAGCAGAAAGACCATACTTGCTCATTTAACCATTATATCCCCAAATCACTATTAGATATCTTTCCAATACAGTAAAAAACACACACACATGGCCCTTGAATTTTTGTGGTTTGGAATCTTGTCTAAAAAACAGTTCATGAACTAATGAATTGATAACTACATAGACAGTTACAGAATCAGGTGACAAGAATGCTAAGAGAGAATAAACATCCACAGGATCCCAGCTTAGCTTCAGTATTCTTAAATGACTATTAATATTTGAAAATGGTAATTAGGTGAGACCCAGATGAAGGAAAGTACCAACTCACACCATATCATCTGAAAATTACTTCAGGACTAGGGGGGAAAGCTTCCAAAGACAGAAGTTGAGTTACCAGCAGAAAAAAAAAAAAAGTGTGCAGGAAACATAAATAAAAGAATAAAAGATGTTTGATAAAATATCAAAGAGAAGATATGGGAGCAGTAATGAGGAGCATTTAAAGAGAGATAATCCTACTAGAATTTGTTATAAATCTAGTGGGAAATACTGCACAGTGTGTGAACACAGGCATAAGTAATAAAACAGAGGTCCCTAAGATGTTTCCCAGGAGTTTGTTGACAGTCAGTGTGGAACTTGAGAGGCAGTGATGTAAGTGAAGCTTGCCTAAGAGCCTTTGCAATCCTGTCATTCTCAGAGGAGAAATGTGACAAAATAGGTGGAGGGAGAATAAAGAAAGCAGTAGGTAAGATATCCTGTTCATGAACATGAGAGAATAAACCTGGAAAAAATATGTGAGAGTAAGTGTAAATATAGGTCATTAAGCTAGAGAAGGAACCGTGAGAGGATAAAAGAGATTCTAAGGATAGGTGAGGAGGATAAAAGAAAACAGGGCATACAGAGGAATATCTGGAGAAGAAGGAACAAAAGGAGTGAGGGTCAAAGGGGATTAAGGGAAGGAGTTTGAGGGGGAGCAGTGTCAGAGGAGAAACAACCAATACAAGGCTAGTATGAAAATTCTATTAAGGATACCTGTTACTTTGAATCATAATTAGCTTTTAATGAATTAAAAGAGTGGGTACACATTCCCACAGCCACACACATGCACATAGAGACTCCTGTGTTTTGAAAAACCACTGTGGGGAGATTGAATAAGAGCTCTGCCTTTAAATATTCATGGTTTAACATTAATATTTCATAAGCACCTGATGTAAATGGGAAGAAACATAACCTCATTGAACATTTGTTCCACTGTTTAAAAATGGGGCCAGCAATAATATCTTCCTCATTAGTTACATCTGAATGGTAATAACCAATACTTCTACAATGCTTAATGTACTGGCAGACATATAGAAAAACATAATATTAATAACATAGGTGTTAATAGATTCAAAATGATGCTAAAAGAAAATGGAAATGCCCTCTTTTCTGTGTAACAAGACATTTTCTTTCACAATAAAGAATATTTTAAACATATTTATCAAAATTAAAATTCTAGTCATAGTTTTGTACCATCTTTGCATTTAGGATTTGGTCTTTCAATCATACAAAAAGAAGTACTTACAAGATATTTAGTAAGTTACAGAATGTGTGAGATATGCCCTATTATAAGGAATATGACATATTTGGTCTAACAGCATCATAAATGTCTGGATTGATATGTGATTGAAGTTCATAATTCAGTGGTGTCATGAGAAGAATCAAGGAACGGATATCATTTGCACATGCAGCAAGCTACAGGTCTGAAAACAGAAGGCTCCTGGTGCTGAAGTATTAAAGGCATATCTTCTATGGACTGATCATGGTTAATTTTTCCCACTGACTCTAAGAAACATTGAAGGATGTAGAAATGATTTAGGGAGTTTGGGGGAAATGAGTTTTGTAGTTTCACTGTGAGAGTATGAAATGCAGATGCTTTAGAGTTGAGGGGCAGCAATAGGTTCAGTGAATAGAGGGGTTGGGTGGCAGATCATCAAAGGCATATTGATGGAAGAACTGAAGGATGGTCACCACCGTGTTTGTAAATATTTGGGTGTGGAGAGGAGAGATCAAATGGGCAAATGCTTAAATGCATTTTGTTTGAAGTGCCTGAGAGTGGTCCTAAAGGATGTATCAAGTTAAACACACATCTAGACCTCAGGAGGGCTGTCTCAGTAGCCTTCAAATGGAGAGAAAAATATTGAAGCAGGACATTATTTTTCCTGTAGGACAATTGTAGGCCAGGTTATTAGCAAACTCAGGGAGATCTCCCTGCCTCGGCCCTGGATCCCAGTGCTGGGATCAGACATGTACGTCATACCTAGACACATTTACATATTCATTCATTTATTCATTTTTAAAGATTTTATTCATTTATATGTAAGTACACTGTAGCTGTCTTCAGACACTCCAGAAGAGGGAGTCAGATCTCATAAAGGATGGTTTGAGCCACCATGTGTTTGGACACCAAAGGTATAGACTCTTGTGAAACCAGAATTTAGATCGGAGTACAAATCCTTCAGTATCTATTCGTTATAAACTGGGTGATGGAACAGGTAGCACCATATTAAGTCATTCTAAGAAGCAATTGTTCAGAGTATGAGTAGAGAAAAAAATAAAATTGCTTGGAAACTAGATAAGAACAACTCTATAGACAGAAAACAGTGGACTACAGAGTTAACTGTTGCATGAAAAAAATCATAAATTCAATAATAAAGATAAGTACATAGATTAAAATTAATGCAAATTGAAGTAAATATCAGTTACACAAAATCATAGAAATGTCTATTGAAAATTTAGATTAGAAAGCACAGACAAAAGCATAAGGATATTCAATGCTTTGAAATTTTTCATGTGACACTTACAAGTGGGTACAAAGAGGAAACTGAGCTAGAGAAATAACCAGGTGCCTTAGTGCTAATGCAAGGACATTTCATAACTCCAAACATGATTGGGTAAACTCTGGGTGTTTAAAATAAAAGTCCAATCACACTTTTATTTTAGAATAGTGTTTATGCTCACATTTTAAAAGAGTGTGTGGGGTGAGCACAAGTGAATCAATTTTAATCAATCAGATGAGTGTAAAAAGAGCAAAGAGTAAGCCAAAACATGTGGACAAAGGCAGAGCATTGGGTTTCATACATGACAGCTTTAGACTCAGAAGGATTAAAAGAGAAAAGTAGAGTCTGGGCCCGTGGGGACTCACAAAGATTAAACTAACAACCAAAGAGCATGCATAGGTTGGACCTAGACCCCTGACACCTTTGTAGCAGATGTGGAATTTGATCTTCATGTGGGTCTCCTAACAACTCCAGCAAGGGCAGTGTTTGAATTCCCTTTCTCTAGCTGGGTTGCTTTTTCTAGCCTGGGTGGTTCAAGATGCTCTTAGTTCTGCTGTAACTTGATATGCATGGTGGGTTGATAGACATGGGGAGCTTCTACATCTTTAAGGAAAAGGAAAAGAGGTAATGTGTGAAGGGGAATGAGGGAGGAACTGGAAGGAGAGATGGAATGGCTGCAATTGGGATGTAAAGNGNAGGAGGGAGGGAAGGAAGGAAGGAAGGAAGGAAGGAAGGAAGGAAGGAAGGAAGGAAGGAAGGAAGGAAGGAAAAGCAGTGCTAAAAAGAGATAAGGAACTTAAGGTAGGACTGCGGAAGATGAGAATAATTGGTGCCACTTATCACCAGAGTGAGTCAGCAAAGCATAGATAAGGGCACTGGTTTTATAACCGTACTGTTTATGGAGATGTAGGGTACTGAGAGTGAAAAAATAATCCTAGGAAACATAACTACTGACATCCTGACATTGTCACAGGGCAAGTAAGAAGGGAAACGCTGTTATAACCATCTGAAATTGATAATATAAACTTGATTAAATTTGTAACTCTTTGTGGAGGGTTTTGAAAATGGAGAGCATTTTATTAGATAATTCTAAATGTTAAGATATATTTACCTTATTTTATGTATATGAGTATTTGCATGCATGGATATATACATAACACATGGGTCCTGTATGACTGAA
Organism: Mus pahari; assembly: GCF_900095145.1. Classification (NCBI taxonomy): domain Eukaryota; kingdom Metazoa; phylum Chordata; class Mammalia; order Rodentia; family Muridae; genus Mus; species Mus pahari. The sequence goes on along the minus strand of NC_034594.1, from coordinate 7,846,560 downwards.
CAGGCCAGAAAAAAAGTCCTTGAAGTCACTGAGAGTTGAGTTCCACTTCGTGGTGCTGGGAACCAAATTCAGGTACTCTGGAAGAGCAAGTACTCATAACCACTGAGTCATTTCTCCAGCCTTAGCTAAAACTTTACTATGTAATCGTATGTGAGACAATTGTAAAAGCAAATGTTAAATATATTTTAATAATTGATAAAATAGTAAATGTGGGAAGAAGGTGGGGAGGATAGCCCACATCTGGTCAGAGTTTCTCCTATGCTCTGGGCAGGTGGAAGCGGGAGGGCTGCCAGACACTTTCCACTCGGCCTCAGGTGGACATCTAAGCCACTGACCCCACTCAACAGGAGGGTAGACAAGGGGTAACCCCTGATCTGGGTCCCCGGAGTGATACCCTATTGCCCCGGGGTTGCAGGAGAGAGGGCTGAGGGAAAGAGGGGAACCTGATCTAGTATTGGGTGATGGAAAATAACTAAAACCCTGAGGCACAGGAAGCCCTCCATCAGGGGAATAGAAATGGCTCATTAGGAGAAAGCCTATCCCATCATCCAAGGGCAGTGGGCCTTAATGAGCAGAGACAGTCTATGGTTTTAGAATTTTATTATACAAAGGCAGGGAGAAATGAGAGAAGGGAAAAGAGAAAGAGTGAGACCACCCATGGCCAAGAGGAGACAAAGGGGAAAGGGAGAGAGAGAGAAGAAAGGCTAGAGAGTAAGAGGGAGAGATAGGAAGAGAGAGGAGAGGAGAGAGGAGAGTAAGGGGAGTAAGAGCAAGAGAGCAAGAGGAGTGAGAGAGCAAAGAGGGAATGAACAACCCTCTTAAAGTATACTGCTATCTTTTCTGTTGCTAGGTAACTGGGGAGGAGTCTAGCCTTAAGGTCAGAAGCTTGGGACATTGCCTACATGACTACTGACCATGCTTCTTTTCTGGGGACTGAGAAGGTGATAACTTAGACAGGAGCCAGAGTTCCAGGAGCATGAGGGAGTGCCTACCATGTCATGTAGGTGAATTATCACCACTACAGGGTTCCACCTCAGTTCAACTGGAGACTATAGACTGTCTGTGTATAGCCCATTATCCAACAGTAAACATCCTGAAGTTGAAACAAAAGTAACATCTGCTTTAAACACTGTCTGAGTTCAATATGCTGTGCCCCTGAACTAGTCCATCAGTGTTACCAGTGAATTCTGGATAAGTCACTGCCCTTTTCATGACAGACAAACAACTAGTCTTAACATTCACTTTCCCTATGATTTCTCATATTCACTTGTACACTTCCATGCTATGCTCCCTCCGTAATCTGAATCAGATTCACTATTGCAATTGCATGGAAACACTATGATTTTGACAACAAGGGCCAGATCTCAAGAATTTAAATCATCATCTCTTTAATATTTAAGAATGAAAAGACTTCAAGCAAATAGTGTCCATATAAATTTCAAAGGACATTTCCTTCGCTTCTGCAGAGGTTAAATATTTATGAGCATAGTAGGTTTCTTTTGTACAACCCTAACTGAGTCATGATAAAGATGATTTGGAAAGAAACCAAGAAGAATTAATAATAATTTTTAAAAATGACTAACAATTTGATGAATGACCCCTAGGAGAACAGGCTTCAGAAACCAGGTTTGCAAATCTCAGAGACTATATGTTAGCACCACATGGCAGAGAGTTCAGCATTAACAGTGAGGGCAGTGATAGAGAGCACATGTTCTATCCAGAAACACACAGCGAATGTGAAGTTCACAGCAGGCAATCAGTCCTCAGAGAGAGAACAGTACATTGTAATTGCAAGGATTATTTCTTTTCTCTGTGTTATTAGGTAGCATATTTCCCTGTTGCTTATGGGTATACAGTTTGTATTGGTTAACCAATGAGTAGTTTCATCGCTGGGAAAAGTTAATTCTGGCTCAGCAGTCATTAGCTGCCAATAGTTTAATGCCTCGAAAAGAGGGACCCCATGAGAATTTTCCCCTTCTGCATTAGCACGTTAACTGATATTGACATTCACCAAGTCCTGCTTAAGCAGCCACTCTAAGTGAAACTGTTTCACAGAGGATTTCCTAATATTTGTGTTCTTAAAATCATTCTATCAGTTCTATGATGTTTGTGTGGCCTGAGCCATAATTGCAGGGGTTGTGAGGCAGATGTGTCCAATGTGAAGGGTATGATGTGATCCGTTCTCCTCAGGATTACTTGTGTTTACTTGTGATTTTTTTCTATGATGATAGCCATCTGCTCTGAAGAGAAGTATCTGTGATGAGGAGTGATAATTACACTTCTTAGTCGCTATACAGATAAAATTTGAAATGTAGTTGTATGTTCGCACCACAGGGCAGAGAGTTGAGGACTGCCAAAGAGGGCAGTTCTATCCAGAAAGACATACTAATTACAAGTTTATAGCAGGAAACTGAAAGAGAACATATGATTCTTTAGCAAAGTGTTGATAGATTCTTTTCTAAGACTCATATTATCATGAGCCCTGAGATGTTGGTTAGGTTCATAGTATCAGGTATGATTCCCTCCTTGATGAGTCAGCTTTAAATGCAATTAGACCATCATGTGATGCTACTTACAGAATGTTTGCGGACATTTTGCTATGCTGGTAATTTTTGTAGTTCATAGGTATCATGCAGCATTAGTCATTTAATTGATTCCATCTCAGTTCAGGTCCATTCGGGGCCACCCCTGCCATCTCTCTTCTGAACCCCAACAGAGGCAGCTGAGCATTCCAGAGGAATCTCCACACCGGCAGATCCTTGGGAATCACAGGTGAGTGGAAGGTTACATCAATTCCAGAGAATCCAGGTGGGGCTTGTGCCATCAGGAACAGGGACAAAGGAACACCTCCCACCCAGAGGTGGGGTTCCGGACCAGTCGGGGCCACCCCTGCCATCTCTCTTATAAACCCCAGCAGATGTAGCAGAGCGCTTTGGAGGAACCTCCATACTGCAGGTCCTCTGGATCACAGGAGGAGAGTCGGCCTAAATGGAGGGCTCTGACCCCAGGACTTAGAAGGAGGATTAGAGCTCCAAACTTCTGGACACCTGCCTTGCAAGAGAAGAACTTGCCTTCAGAGAGTGCTCTGACCATGACCACGGGGACACGGGGGAGTGCTAACAGAGGCTAACAGAATCACAGGAGGAACAAACTCCAGCCAGAGACAGCTTGAACATTAACACGAGAGATTACCAGATGGCGAAAGGCAAACATAAGAATCTTACTAACAGATACCAAGAACACTGGGCATCATCAGAACCCAGTACGCCAACCACAGCCAGTCCTGGATAACCCAACACACCCAAAAAGCAAGATGTGTATTTAAAAATCATATCTTATGATGATGGTAGAAGATTTGAAAAAAGGACATTAATAACTCACTCAAAGAAATACAGGAGAACAGTGCTAAACAAGTAGAAGCCCTTAAAAAGGAAGCACAAAAATCCCTCAAAGAATTACAGGAGATCACTCCTAAACAGGTAGAAGTCCTTAAAGAACTACAGGCAAGCACTATTAAACAGGTAGAAAAAACACAAAAATCCCTTAAAGAATTACAGGAAAACACAACCAAACAGGGGATTGAATTGAACAAAACCATTAAGGATCTGAAAATGGAAGTAGATATAATAAAGAAAACCCAAAGGGAGACAACTCTGGAGATAGAAACAATAGGAGAGAAATCAGGAACCATAGATTCAAGCATCAGCAACAGAATACAAGAGATGGAAGAGAGAATCTCAGGTATAGAAGATTCCATAGGGAACATGGAAACAACAAAGAAAATGCAAAATACAAAAAGATCCTAACTTAAAACATTCAGGAAATCCAGGCCACAATGAGAAGACCAAACCTACAGATAATAGGAGTAGATGAGAATAAATATTTTCAACTTAAAGGACTAGCAATTATCTTTAGCAAATTATAAAAGAAAACTTCCCAAACCTAGAGAAAGAGATGCCTATCAATATACAAGAAGCCTACAGAACTCCAAATAGACTGGACCAGAAAAGAAATTCCTCCTAACAGATAATAATCAGAACAACAAATGCAGTAAATAAAGACAGAATATTGAAAGCAGTAGGAGAAAAATGTTAAGTAACATATAAAGATAGGCCTATTAGAATTACTCCAGACTTCTCACCAGAGACAAAGAAAGCCAGAAGATCCTGGACAGGTGTTATACAGAAACTAAGAGAACACAAATGCAAACCCAGGCTACTATACCCAGCAAAACTCTCAACAGATGTTTTTCAATACCATAGATGGAGAAACCAAGTTATTCCATGACAAAACTAAATTCACACAATATCTTTCAACGAATCTAGCCCTTCAAAGGATAATAAAGGGAAAACACCAACACTAAGAAACTACACCCTAGAAAAAGGAAGAAAGTAATAACACAACAAAACCAAAAGAAGACAGTCACAAGAATAGAATCGCAACTTTAACAATAAAAATAACAGGAAGCAAATTTACCTTTCTTTGATTTCTCTTAACATCAATGGACTCAATTAACCAATAAAAAGACATAGACTAACAGACTGCCTACACAAACAGGTCCCCACATTTTGCTGCTTACACAAACCCACCTCAGGGACAAAGACAGACACTACCTCAGAGTAAAAGGCTGGAAAACAATTTCCCAAGCAAATGGTCCAAAGAAACAAGCTGGAGTAGTCATTCTAATATCAAATAAAATTGAATTCCAACCCAAATTTACCAAAAAAGACAAGGAGGAGCACTGCATACTCATCAAAGGTAAAATCTACCAAGAGGAACTCTCAACTCTAAATACCTATGCTCCAAATGCAAGGGCAGCCACATTCATTAAAGAAACTTTAGTAAAACTCAAAGCACAAATTGCACCTCACACAATAATAGTGGAAGAATTCAACACCCCACTCTCACCAATGGACAGATCCTGTAAACAGAAACTTAACAGAGACACATGGACACAAAGAGAAGTTACGAAACAAATGGATTTAACAGATATCTACAGAACATTTTATCCTAAAACAAAAGGACATACCTTCTTCTCAGTACCTCATGTTACCTCCTCCAAAATTGACCATATACTCAGTCACAAAACAGGCCTTGACAGATACAAAAATATTGAAATTATCCCATACATCCTATCAGATCATCATGGACTGAGTCCGATCTTCAATAATAGCATAAATAATAGAAAGCCAAGATTCATGTGGAAACTGAACAACACTCTTCTCAATGAAAACTTGGTTAAGGAAGAAAAAAATAAAGAAATTAAGGTCTTTTTAGAGTTTAATGAAAATGAAGCCACAATATACCCAAACTTATNGNANACAATGAAAACAGTCCTAAGAGGAAATCTCACAGCTCTGAGTGCTGACAAAAAGAAACTAGAGA
>NC_034594.1:7839491-7840358 GCF_900095145.1 Mus pahari | reverse complement strand
GAGGAATTCAACAAAATTGATAAACCCTTAGCCAGACTAACTAGAGGGAAAAGGACAGTATCCTAATTAACAAAATCAGAAATGAAAAAGGAGACATAACAACGGATGCTGAGGAAATCCAAAACATCANCAGATTCTACTATAAAGGGCTATACTCAACAAAACTGGAAAACCTGGATGAAATGGAAAACTTCCTAGACAGATAACAGGTACCAAAGTTAAATCAGGATCAGATTAATAATCTTAACAGTCCTATTTCCCCTGGAAATAGAGGCAGTCATTAATATTCTCCCAACCAAAAAAAGCCCAGGACCAGATGGGTTTAGTGCAGAGTTCTATCAGACCGTCAAAGAATACCTAATTCCAACTCTCCTCAAAGTATTCCACAAAATAGAAACAGAAGGTACTCTACACATTTCATTCTATGAAGCCACAATTACTCTGATACCTAAACCACACAAAGATCCAACAAAGAAAGAGAACTTCAGACCAATTACCCTTATGAATATCAATGCAAAAATACTCAAGAAAATCCTTGCAAACTTAACCCAAGTACACATCAAAACGATAATCCATCATGAACAAGTAGGCTTCAGCCCAGGGATGCAGGGATGGTTTAATATATGGAAATCCATCAATGTAATTCACTATACAAACAAATGCAAAGACAAAATTCAAATGATCTTCTCGTTAGATGCTGAGAAAGCATTTGACAAAATCCAACACCCCTTCATGATAAAAGTCTTGAAAAGATCAGGANTTCAAGGCCCATACCTCAACATAATAAAGGCAATATACAACAAACCAGTAGCCAACATCAAAGTAAATGAAGAGAAGCTGGAGGCAATCCCACTAAAATCAGGGACT
>NC_034594.1:7836703-7837886 GCF_900095145.1 Mus pahari | reverse complement strand
TACAGCAAACCAGTAGCCAACATCAAAGTCAATGGAGAGAAACTCGAAGCACTCCCACTAAAATCAGGGACTAGACAAGGCTGCCCAATTTCTCCCTTCCTATTTAATATAGTACTTGAAGTCTTACCCCGAGCAATTTGACAGCAAAAGGAGATCAAGGGGATACAATTTGGTAAGGAAGAAGTCAAAATATCATTATTTGCCGATGATATGATGGTATAAGTAAGTGACCCTAAAAAGTCCACCAGAGAACTCCAAATCCTGATAAACAGCTTCAGTGCAGTAGCTGAATTTAAAACTAACTCAAATAAATTAGTAGCCTTCCTCTACACGAACGATAAACGGGCTGAGAAAGAAATTAAGGAAACAACACCCTTCACAATAGTCCCAAAAAATATAAAATACCTTGGTGTGACTCTAACTAAGGAGGTGAAAATTCTGTATGACAAAAAACTTCAAGTCTTTGAAGAAAGTAATTGAAGATCTCAAATTATGGAAACATCTCCCATGCTCATGGATTGGCAGGATTAATACAGTAAAAATTACCATCCTGCCAAAAACAAACTACAGATTCAATGCAATCCCAATCAAAATTCCAATTCACTTCTTCACTTAGTTAGAAAGGGCAGTTTGCAAATTCATCTGGAATAATCATCATGGAAATGAAAATCAAAACAACCCTGAGATTCTACCTCACACCAGTCAGAATTGCTAAGATCAAAAATTCAGGGGACAGCAGATGCTGGCTAGGATGTGGAGAAAGAGGAACACTCCTCCATTGCTGGTGGAATTGCAAGCTTGNACAACCACTCTGGAAATCAGTCTGGTGATTCCTCAGAAAACTGGATATAGTACTACCGGCAGATCCAGCAGTACCTTTTCTAGGTATATACGCAGAAGATATTCCAACTACTAATAAGGACACATACTTCACTATGTTCATAGCTGCCCTATTTATAATAGCCAGAAGCTGGAAATAACCCAGATATCCCTCAACAGAGGAATGGATACAGAAAATGTGGTACATTTACACAATGTACCACAGCTATTAAAAACAATGAATTTATGAAATTCTTAGGCAAATGGATGTATCTGGAGGATATCATCCTGAGTGAGGTAATCCAACCACAAAAGAACTCACTTGCCGGGCGTGGTGGCACACACCTTTAATCCCAGCACTCGG
>NC_034594.1:7821826-7835987 GCF_900095145.1 Mus pahari | reverse complement strand
CTCTTGTGAGGCTATACCAGAGCCTGGCAAATATAGAAGTGGATGCCCAGTTATCTATAGGATAGCACACAGAGACCCCAATGGAGGAGTTAGAGAAATTATCCAAGGAACTGAAGGGGTCTGCAACCTGTAGGTGGAACAACAATATGAACTAATCAGTACTCCCGGAGCTCGTGTCTCTAGCTGCATATATAGCAGAAGATGGCTTACTTGTTCTAGCTTCAGTAAGAGAAGATGCACAGAACCCTTGAGAAGAAATCTTTTGATTAAATCTAGCTCAAATATCTGAGTCCTATGTCCTAAGGGTATGCTGTCTTCAAAGTATGTGTCCTTTAACCTCTGAGATATTAACAAAGACATCAATCATGTATATTGTGTGGGGAGTCACTTGGACTATGATAACTGACCAATCAAGAGCTTCTTATTCAAGAGACTGAGATTTTGGTTAGCCTATTATTTTCATGGAGGTCAATGAAATTCCAAGTGTCATAACTTCATACATACATATGCATATATATGTATGAACATATATTGTATATAATTTTAAGTAAGTATAAAATAATATGATTCTTTGATGCTTTATTTAATAACTGTAGTGGTAATTTTTATCCCCTCCATTTTTCTCCTAATATATTTGTCTCCTCTCCTCAATTTGATCTAGCAGGTGTATCATATAATGAGCTGGCTATTGTATTTTGTAGGGTTCATAATTGGGTGAAATATTTAATTATTTTCTACTCCAATAATATTTTAGCAAATTCCAACACTATAAACACTAACCATCAGAGATGCAGCTTTCTGCTGAGTATTAGGTAACATTTTCCATTTTTTATGATATAAGTGTATAGTTTCTTCAGCTAAAGTATCAAGATGTCAAATTCTGGAGGATAGCTAACTTTCTGGCAATAGTCGGCTTTGTTTTCAACAACTCAGTAAGGGGTAGCCCAGTGCTGGTACTGGGTGTGTTATTAGGTAGCATATGATATTCGGATAGGATATTACCACACACCCTCAATTTTAAGATGACTTCATTAAAACTCCTTTTATCTATGTTTATCTTATAGGAAGCTTCTATAGTAATACAATATTTTTCAAACAGACCTTAGTGTTAGTTGTCCCATAATTACATCTCTTTCCTATGTTCTTGAGCTCAGAAATGTCCTCAGTATAAACTGGCAAAAATGTTTTCAAAAGACAGGGAAGATATTTAAATCTAAGATATAGATCTATATCTCAGAGTGGGTTTTGTTCTCTACATCTGCAATAGTAGAAAATGGTTAGTACATTTGGTTCCTCCTTTGAACTTTGGTTTCAAATACTGTAATTTCCTGGGAATCAAGGTCTATATTTGAAGGGAAGATCTATGATTGTGCAATGCCTGGTACATTCTTTACACTAAATATTGAAATATGTAAGCAGCCATTTCTGTACAATTCACTGAGAATAATAGTGTGCATTTTATTTACTGACCCAGTTTCTATTAATATTAATAAGCCATTGATGCTTTTCCCACAGAATTGCACCTATTTGCAAGTGTTTTTTGACAGACCATTTAGTATCTATCTTTCGTACAAAGTGTTCATAATGAGGATTATATAAATTTAGTGAAGTGGGGCTAAGGAATCAGAAACTGCATGAATATTTAGTGTTCATGTGATTCATTCAAGGCTGAAATCCACTTTCACTTCATTTATAGAAACAGAATGTGCAATAACATATACATTAGTCATAGACATTCTTAATAGAAATGTTATCATCTTCTTTTACCAGCACCTCTGCCCATGTTACCCCAGAAAGCAATGTAGGCAATCACCACTCAGAATGTTAGCCTCATTATGTAACACCAAGCAATCAGAAAGCACTGACAATTTGCTATCACTTCCCCTATCCAGTTTATGTGAAAATGCTTACAAATTGTGTTTTTATAAATCTTTCAAAGACTTAACAACATCAGAATCAAGATAAACTACAATACTAGAAAGTCCATTGTTGGAGTAATTTCCATGGAAAATAATACTATCAGTGGATATTTTTTTAATGAAGTGCAGACATTAGCAGATGGGATATTAGAATTCTTACACTTTGTCTTGGTGGGTGTATTAGATACCTGTTCACCATAGTGACTGAAATACTGGAACTGAAAAAGATAAGCATGAAGGATTTATTCTGACTCATCATTTCAGTGGGCTTGCTCTGTGACTGCTTTATCTTATGTCTTCAGCATCATGGCAGCAGGAGCATGAGTCACTACTTGGTGTTTAGTATACAGTAAGAAGGGCTGAGAAGCACTTAAGGAAGTGTACAACATCCATAGTCATCAGGAAAGTGCAAATCAATACAACCATGAGATGCTAACTCATACCAGTCAAAATAGCTAAGATCAAAAACTCAGGTGACAGGAGATGCTGGGAAGGATGTGAAGAAAGAGGAGCACTGCTCCATTGTTGGTGGGATTGCAAGCTGGTACAATCTGTCTGGAAATCATTCTGGCAGTTCCTCAGAAAATTGGACATAGTGTTACCTGAGGATCCAGCAATAACACACGTAGGCATATATCCAAAAGATGCTCCAACATATCACAAGGACAAATGTTCCACTATGTTCATAGCAGCCTTATTTATAATAGTGGGATGCCAGAAAGAACCCAGATGTCCTTTAACAGAGGAATGGATACAGAAAATGTGGTACATTTACACAATAGAGTACTATTCAGCTATTAAAAACAGTGACTTTATGAAACTTTTAGGCAAATGGATGGACCTAGAAAATATCACTCAGAGTGAGATAACCCACTCATAAATAAGTGGATATTAGCCCAAAAGCTCAGAATACCCAAGATATGATTCATGGACCATACGAAGCTCAAGAAGAAGGAAGACCCAAGTATGGATGCTTTGGTTCTTCTTAGAAGGCTGAACAAAATACTCATGGGAGAAAAATAGGAAGATAGAGTGTGGAGCAGAGACTGAAGGCATGGCCAGGCAGAGACTGCCTCACCTGGTGATCCATCCCATATACAGTCATCAAATCCAAACACTATTGCAAATGCCAAGAAACTTGCTGACAGGAACCTGATATAGCTGTCTCCTGAGAGGCTCTACCATAGCCTGAGAAATACAGAGGAGGATTCTCACACCCAACCATTTGACTGAGCACAGGTTCCCCAATGGAGGACCTAGAGAAAGGACTGAAGGAGCNGAAGGGATTTGCAACCCCATAGGAAGAACAACAATATGAACCAACCAGTAGCCCCAGAGCTCCCAGGGACTAAACCACTAACCAAAGAGTACACATGGAGGGACCCATGGCTCAAGCTGCATATGTAGCAGAGGATGGCATTGTAGGGCATCAGTGTGAAGGGAGGCCCTTAGTCCTGTGAAGGCTTGATGCCCCAGTGCAGGGGAAGAGAGAGAGAGAGAGAGAGAGAGAGAGAGAGAGAGAGAGAGAGAGAGAGAGAGAGAGAGAGAGAGCGAGAGAGAGCAAAGATGTCCTTGGGAACCTATCTCAGGTGAACTGCTTGTTTTGTCATTTATGCCCCCATCTCCAAGTTTTAGAGACTCCCAAATTAGGGTTTCTACATGGGAACCAAAGGTGATCCTGTGGGAAACAATTCCTCTTTGTCTAGTAATAGGAGTATCTTACTCTTCTCTCAGTTGTGGACTTGTCAGCAAAATCGGGATAGCAAGTGTGGCCTTCTTACATGAAATCAGGTTCTCAATATCTCTTGTAAGAATTTCTCCTGTAATATAATATAAAAATTACACACACACACACACACACACACACACACACACACACACACGATGTGATCAGGTTCATCCTCCCCTAAGACCTTTATCCAGAGTATACATTAAGGTATTTGATCCTGTTTGAGTTTTGTTTTGTTTTGGTTTTTTTGGTTTTTTTGTTTTGTTTTGTTTTTTGTTTTTATGTTGTGCTGTGATAGGCAGCCTATTTTGATTGAATGAGGCTTGCTCCAGCGACCCAGTAGACAACTCTACAAGGGACAGAAAAATGAACCATGTTCTCAGAGTCAGGTGCCTAACACCACAAAGCCCCCAACTCCATAATTCTGAGACTATGTGTCATGCAGATAATATCCCAAGCTTCTGGCATTCTGGCTAGACTCTACCCCCACAGTTACCTGACTATGGCCAGGTGTGCTCCTCCCCACAGTTACCTGATAGCCCAGCCCACTATAAAAGGGGCTGCTTGGCCCCTCCTCGCTCTCTCTTTAAGCTCTCACCTTCCTTACTTTCTAGTCCTGCTTCTCTCTCTCCCTTCCCCCCTTTCTCCATGTGGCCATGGCCAGCCTCTATCTCTCTCTTTTTCTACCTTCTCTCTTTCCCCCTGACTTTCTACAATAAAGTTCTAAAACCATAGACTGTCTCTGCTCATCAAGGCCTGCCATACTTGAACAATGGGATAGGCTTTCCCTTAAAGAGACACATCTAACCTCCCACAGGAAGGCCTTCATGTGCTCCAGCCAAGGACCGGACCAAGGACTCTCCCCCTCATGGGAACCACCCAGTGGCACCCTCTGTCCCTGCCTTCTCCTCCCTTTGGCCCTGGGGCTGACCAAGCCACCTTGGGGCCCCCATTCTGTTCTCAGTTCTTCCATGGTGTCCAGAGGTGTCTGGGATGCCCGAGGCTGAGAACCTGGTACCAAGCACTGCCCCTTTTCCACCACCCACCAAGCTGGGTTCCATGGCTTCCCACAGCTAGACACTCACTGGGGTCATGTGGAAATCAGAGGCAGTCATTCTGCATCCCCCTGCCCAGAGCAATGGAACTCTGGGATGGAGGTTTTTTCCCTCTCCCTATATTCCCCCATGCTTCCTGTCCCATGTTTATACAAAGTGAAATATAGCAAATCAGAATGCAATAGTCAGTGTATAGAGAGATGGTCTTTCCAGAGCCTTTCCCTTCTTCATTATATACTTTTGTTGTCTTCATAAAACTTTCAATGGCTTCAGCCATATGTGCTTATTTTTTGCCCACTGTTCTATACATTGGATTATGTACTTGTGGGTTTTTTCCCCAGTAATATCTTCTCTTTGTTCATATGACTCTGTTACATGATTTGAATCATATATCATAATATCTCCTGCATTACTAAGTTTAATTAGGATTTTTTGTGGTGTTTTGTGCTTCCATGCAAATGTTATTTTGTTACTTATAGTGTTGTAAATAGTGTTATTGGAATCATGATGAAGATTCAACTTGACCTATAGATTGCTTTGCTAGTATAGTCATGTACAGATTATTTATTCTACCAATCTATAAATGGGAAGATCTTGTCTCTTATGCCTTATTCAATCGTGTTTATAAAACTTTTCAAAATTTCTCATTATACTGTTTGGTAATCTAGTAAATTTATTATTATAATATACTAGGATATTATGAATGGAAATTATTAAAGAATTTCTTCAAAGTCCAATATTGCTATATTGCAAATGTAATAATTATCTTTGTATATTTGTTGTTATTGTCAAATTGACTATAGTTTTACTTATTATTTTTATTAATCTTTTTTGATATATTTCTCAAATGTATGGCTTTTATGTTAAAGTTATAGTGTCTTTTAAGGATCTTAACATCAATAAATAGGGATAATTTGACTTTCCTTTTCTTATTTATATAACTTCTATTTCTTTTTCATCATTTCTAGAGCTTAGACCTCAAATGAATAAAACTAGAGATAATGGACATAGTTGAGCTATTTCTGATATCAGAGGAACTGACTTTATTTTTTGCTATTATGAAACTGGTTTTAAATCTAAACTTTATTGTTCTAAGATATTTTTCTGTTTTTCCTTTTTCCTTCAAGGATTTTATAAGTGAAAAGATACTAAATGTATCAAAGGTTCTTTATGTATCTATTAAGAAAATACATACTTTCAATGCTTATGTTTATTTAAAATCTGTATAACATTTATTTATTTGCATAACTTGGAACATATTTGAATCTCTAATTTTAAATCAACATAGACATGGTATATGGTCATTTAGAATATTGTCTGAAATCTTGTTACAGCTACTTGAGAACTTTTGTGTCTGTGTTTCCCTGGGAAATTCATCTCTTATATTAGTTTTAATTTTTTATCTCATATGTTTTTTATGTTAGAAAGATAATGCTAGTTTCATGGAGTATGTTATCTGTATCAAATAATTAGCATGTACACATTGCCTCCTGTCTTATTATAACCTCAGGCTGAGATCACTGTTCATATTTCCAAAGGTCATTCTCACTTATTTTTTAACTTATTTTATTAGATATTTTCTTCATTTACATTTCTAATGCTATCCCGAATGTCCCCTATACCCCCCCCCACCCTGCCACCCTGCCCAACCACTCCCAATTCTTGGCCCTGGCGTTCCCCTGTATGGGGCATATAGTTTTTCTCCTGTCGTTCACATCTTGTGGCAGCTTGACACTTAATCTGTACACACTGCTAATGAAAATATTAACCTTTTCTGTACTAAAACTTGTGTTCTTTTAATCATATTTCCCTTATGACCCATTAGCAAGGACCCAACAGTGGACAGTTGTGATCATAACTACTTAGCTCTGTGTAATTGTACTTGCTCAGGTTACTTCATTAGGTTCTTATTATTGTAATAAAATACCATAATCAAAAACCATTTGGGGAGGAAAGGAACTATTTTATCTCACAATTGCAGGCAACTTGGTCACTGACAGAAGTCATTTCAGGAACACAAGATAGTAATCACTAGGCAGGAACTAAAGCAGCATACATATAAGACCAGTGCTTCCTGGCTTTCTTTCTATGGCTTGTTCAAACTTACTATTATACAACCCAGAACCAGTTGCCCAAAATTGGCATTGTTCACTATGGCCTGATCTCTTCTGTATCAAACATTAATCAAGTCCATGCCTCCTGCCCCCTCTTCCCGGTCATTTCTGCTGTGGCAGACACTTAGCTGGTCTGCTCCAGTGAAAATACCATATCCTGACACATCCTAGAGGGCCCACTAAACTCAAAGGAATTGAGAAACCACTGCAATCAGAGCAATAGAGGATCTGCTGCACTCAGAGCAGTTGAGGATCCACTGTGCTTAGAATAGTTGAGGATCCTCTGCACTCAGAGTAGTTGGAAAAAAAAACTTTACATCTCCACTGAAGACCCAACAGTCTGAAGACTTCCCAAGAGACCTATTGAAGCCAGGGCAACAGATCAGCAGCTTCTCTGCCCCTGTTGGAAGGCCCCACAGGTGGTCTGCTACAGCCAAGTCTGAGGCATACCAGGAGAACTGAAGCAACTCAGGGAAAAAAGAGACAGACTCCATATAGTCACCCAGACCAACAAACACCAGGGATATGCAGATGGCCAAAGGCAAGCACAAGAACATAAGCTACAGAACCCAATATACATGGGCATTATCAGAACCCAGTTCTCTCACCAGAACAATCCCTGAACACAGCACACCTGAAAATCAAGAAGTTGACCTAAAATCAGAACTAATGAAAATATTAGAATCTCTTACAAAAGGAAGATATCAATAACTCACTGAAAGACATACAGGAAAACACAGGTAAAGATGTGAAGGAATTGAATAAAGCAATCCAAGACCTAAAAGTAGAAGTAAAAACAATAAACAAAACACAAATGGAGGCAAACCTAAAAATGGAAAACCTAGGAAAGAGGTCAGGAATTATAGATGTAAGTATCACCATCAGAATAAAAGAGATAGAAGAGAGAATCTCAGGTGTAGAAGATACTGTAGAAGAGATTGACACAACTGTCAAAGAAAATCCAAAATATTCAAAAACTTCCAACCCAAACTATGCAAGAAATTCAGTATAATCAGAATAGAAAAGAATGAAGATTCCCAGTTCAAAGGACCTGAAAATGTCTTCAACAAAAATCATAGAAGAAAACTTCCCCAACCTAGAGAAAGTACAAGAAATGCACAAGAAGCCTATAGAACACCAAATTAATTGGACCAGAAAGAAAATCCTCTGGTCACATAATAATCAAAACATTAAATGCACAGAACAAAGAAAGAATATTAAAAGCTATAAGGGAAAATGACCAAGGAGCATACAAAGGTAGACCTATCAGAATTATACATGCTCCACTATGTTGATAGCAGCCTTATTTATAATAGGCAGAAGCTGGAAAGAACCCAGATGTCCCTCAATAGAAGAATGGATACAGAAATTGTGGTACATTTACACAATGGAGTACTACTCAGCTATTAAAAACAATGAATTTATGAAATTCTTGGGCAAATGGATGTATCAGGAGGATATTATCCTGAGTGAGGTAACCCAATCACAAAAGAAGTCACTAGATATGCACTCACTGATAAGCGGATATTAGCCCAGAACCTTAGAATACCCAAGATACATTTTGCAAAAAACAAAAAAACCAAGAAGGAAGACCATCGTGTGGATACTTCATTCCTCCTTAGAATAAGGAACAAAATACCCATGAAAGGATATAGGTACAGACTTCTCAATAGCGACTATGACAGCTAGAAGAGCCTAGTCAGAAGTCATGCAGACTCTAAGAGAACACAAATGCCAGCCCAGGCTACTATACCTAGAAAAACTTTCAATCTCCATAAATGGAGAAACCAAATATTCCAGGACAAAACCAAATTCAAACAGTATCTATCTACCAATACAGCCCTACAGAGGATTCCAGAAGGAAAACTCCAACACAAGGAAGGTACCTACATGAAAGAAATAACAAGATATTAAGCATCTCACAACAAAGCCAAAAAGAGAGAACCTCAAGCACATAAAGCCACCTACAAAAACAAACATATAAGGAACCAATAGTCATCTGTCTTTAATATATCTCAATATTAATGGACTTAACTCAGCTATAAAAAGATATAGGGTAACAGACTGGATACACAAATAAGATCCAACATTTTGCTGCATATAAGAAACATACATTCAAAGACAAAAACAGACCCATCTCAGAGTAAAAGAATGGAAAATGATCTTCAAAGCAAATGGTCCCAGGAGACAAGCAGGAGTTATACTCCTGATATCTAATAAAGTAGACTTTCAACCAAAAGTTATCAAGCGTGATAAAGAAGGACACTTCATATTCATCAAGGGAAAAATCCAAGAAGAGAAAGTCTGAATTCTGGACATATATACCCCAAATGCAAGAGCACAGCACATTCATAAAAGAAATTTACTAAAGCTCAAAATACACATTGAGCGCCACACAATAATAGAGGGAGACTTTAATATTCCACTCTCACCAATGAACAGGGCACTGAAACGGAAAGTATACAGAGACACAGTGAAACTATGAGAGGTTATGAACCAAATGTATTTAACAGATATCTACAAAACATTTCACTCTAAAACAAAACAATATACCTTCTTCTCAGGAGGTCACAGTACCTTCTCCAAAATTGACCATATTTTTGGTCACAAAACAACACTTAACAAAAAAAAGAAGGTTGACCTAATATCATGCATCC
This sequence comes from Mus pahari, assembly GCF_900095145.1. Classification (NCBI taxonomy): domain Eukaryota; kingdom Metazoa; phylum Chordata; class Mammalia; order Rodentia; family Muridae; genus Mus; species Mus pahari. The sequence goes on along the minus strand of NC_034594.1, from coordinate 7,826,513 downwards.
TATCAGATCACCATGGCCTAAGGCTGGTCTTCAATAACATCAAAAACTACAGAAAGCCCATGTACACTGGAAACTGTACGACTCTTTGCCCAATGATAACTTGGTCAGGGAAGAAATAAAGTAAGAAATTAAAGACTTCCTGGAATTTAATGAAAATATTGACAGACCACACCCAAACTTATGGGACACAATGAAAGCAATGCTAAGAGGAAAGTTTATAGCACTAAATACCCTGGTAAAGAAACTGGAGAGATCTTAGACTTTCAAACAGTATCTACCTACCAATACAGCCCTTCAGAGGATAACTCAACAGCACACCTGAAAGTTCTAGATCATAAGGAAGCAAACTCACCCAAGATGTGTAGAAGTCAGGAAATAGTCAAACTCAGGGCAGAACTCAACCAAATAAAAATAAAGAAAACCAAACAAAGAATCAATAAAACCAGGAGCTGGTTCTTTCAGAGAATCAATAAGACAGAAAAGCCCTTAGCCAAACTAAGGAAAGGGCCAGGAGACAGTATCCAAATTAACAAAATTGGAAATGAAAAGGGAGACATAACAACAGAAGCAGGAAATTCAAAAAATCATCAGATTCTACTATAAAAAGCCTATACTAAGAAAAATTAAATAAACCTGGAAAATCTAGGTGAAATGAGTGATTTTCTAGGCGGATACCACATACCAAACTTAAATCAAGAGCAAGTAAACTATCTAAACAGGCCCATATTGCACAAGGAAATAGAAAAAGTCATTAAAAAATCTAAACCAAAAAAAGTCTGGTGCCAGATGGATTTAGTGCAGCATTCTACCAGACTCTCAAAGAAGAGTTGATACCAATTTTCCTCAGACTATTCCATAAAACATAAAGTGAAGGAACACTACCTAATTCATTCTACGAAGCCATAATTATTCTGATATCTAATCCACATATACACACACACACACACACACATACACACACACACACACACACACACACACACAAGAACCAATGCCAATTATGAATATTGATGCAAAAATACTCAGTAAAATTCTTGCAAACCCAATCCACGAACACATCAAAAGCATCATTCACCACGATCAAGTAGGCTTCATCCCAGGAATGAAAGTTTGGTTTAACATATGAATATCCATTAATGTAATCAACTATATAAATAAACTCAAAGAAAAATTCACATGATCATCTCCTTAGAGGCAGAAAAAGCATTTGACAAAATACAATACCCCTTCATGTTAAAAGTATTGGAGAGATCAGGAATTCAAGGTCCATACCTAAGCAAAGTAAAAGCTATTTACTGTAGACCAACAGCCAATATCAAATTGAGTGGACACATACTTGAATCAATCCCACTGAAATTTGGGACAAGACAAGAATGCCCACTTACCCCATATAGTACTAAATATAGTACTGGAATTGCTAGCTGGAACAATTAGACGATAAAAAGAGATCAAGGAGATACAAATAGGCAAAGAATAAATAAAGGTATCATTATTTGTGTATTTAATATGATAGTGAACATAAGCTACCTCAAAAATTCTACCAGAGAATTTCTCCAGCTGAATTGATAAAAGGGATCTCATGAAACTGGAATACTTCTATAAAGCAAAGGACATATTCAATAAGACAAATTGGCAACCTACAGATAGAAAAAAATATCTTCACTAACCTCAATCCAATAGAGGGCTAATATCCAGAATGTATAAAAAACTCAAGAAGCTAATCACCGAAAAATACCAAACAATCCAATCAAAAAATTGGGTATAGAACTAAAATGAGATTTCACAGCTGAGGTATTTTGAATGGCTGAGAAGCACCTAAAGAAATGTTCAAAGTCCTTAGAAATAAGAGAAATTTAAATCGAAATAACCCTGAGATTCCACCTTACACCAATCAGCTAAGATCAAAACCTCAGGTGACAACACTTGTTGGCAAGGGTGTGGAGAAAGAGGTGGGATTGCAAACTGCTACAACCACTCAGGAAATCAATCCAGAGGTTCTCCAGAATATTGGAAATAGATCTACCTGAAGACCCAGCTATACTACTCTTAGGAATATACCCAAAAGATGCCCCACCATGACACAGGAGCATGTTTTTCACTATGTTCATAGTGGCCTTATTTGTGATAGCTAGAAGCTGGAAAGAACCCAGATGTCCCTTAACAGAAGAATGGATGAAGAAAATGTGGTTAATTTACACAATAGAATATGACTCAACTATTAAGAACGAGAACATCCTGAGTATCACAGGCAAAGGGATTGAACTAGAAAATATAATCCAGTGTGAAGTAACTCAGACCCAAAAGGACTTGCATGGTATGTATTCACTAATAAGTGGATGTTAGCAAAAAAAAAAAAAAATAAGTACAGAATAACAAGATAAAGAACTCAAAAATGTCAACAAGCTGAAGTGTCCAAGTGAGGATGCCTCAGTCCCAATTGTGAGGGAAAATATAGCAATCACAAGTGGGCAGGAGGGGAGAAACCTGGGAGGGAAAGTGGTAGACAGGGGGGAGGAGTAGTAAGGGAGAGTGAGGGGAACCTGATCTAGTGTAGGGTGATGGAAAATAACTAAAGCCCTGAGGGCCAGCAGAAAGAAAGTAAACAGGCAACCTGGGAGATAGGAGATTTGGGGCACCCTCCAGAATGCACCAGAGACCAGGGAGGTGAGAGATTTCAGGACTCAAAGGGAGAGAACTTAGATGTATTGCCCAACAGTAGTGAGAGGGAACTTAAAATAGAGCCCACCTGCAGCAGGAAGAGAGCTATCAAATGAGGGAGAGGTGGGTTATCCCATAATCACAACTTTGACCCATAATTGTTCCCGTCTGAACAAATTACAGGGATGGAAATGGAGAGGAGCCTGAGGAAAAGAAGGTCGAGAGACAGTTCCAAAGTGGGATCCTGCTCAAGGGAAGGTCCAAGGACTGACAATTACTGAGGTTATGAAGCATTCACAAAAAGGGACCTATCATGACTGCTCTTTGAATGACCCAAAAAGGAGCTGAAAGAGTCATATGCAGATAGTTGCACCCAACAGATGGACAGAAGCAGCTGACCCCTGTTGTTGAATTAGAGAAGGATGACCAGCAATCTCAATTAATCTGAACCCCCTAGATCTCTCAAACTTTGGACCACCAAGCAGGCAGCATACACCAGCTGATAGGAGGCCCCCAACACACATACAATAGAAGATCGGCCAGGTCTGTGTTCATTCAGAGATGATGCACTTAACCCTCAAGAGAATGGAGGCCCCAGGGTGTTTAGAGTGCAGGTAGAGTGTGGGGTGGGGACATCCATGTTTGAGACAGGAGGAGTGGGGAAGAGGTACAGGATGTGGAAGAGTTGGAGGGTAGATGGGGGGAAGAAAGTTTGGAGTGTATGTTAATCAATTAATTAATTAATTAAAAAACCACTAATCAAGAAAATTCACTGGTCTACAAACCAATTTTGTGGGGACATTTTCTCAGTTGAGCTTCCTTCTTAGATCAATGTAGTTTGTATTAACTTGACATAAAACTAAGCAAAACACACTTATTAAATGTTTCCGTTTGCAAGTTGTATGTATCATGCACTTTAAAAAGATGTCCTTGGATGCAGTTTTGTATGGCACAGCCTTTCAGGGGTTTCTTGGTCTTTACATTTGAGATTGCATGTTGCTTCACACATCTGAGTGTCATAGAAAAAAATATATATAGCCATCTTCATTGAGTTTTTAGCCAATTTCGGGGATGTTCACATCATCAGAATAGTGTGTCACTTTCTATTAACTGCTCTGAAAGGAGATGAATATTCTTTTTTTTTCTGTAGAGACACCCTGATCACAATGTAGAATTTGTCAAAAATTAAGATGAATGATGGTAGAATCAAGTAAAGTTTGCTTTAGAATTGTGAAATTTTTCTTATGCTGTGGAAGAGATTAATGAAAAACTGTCTACACAAAATTTTAAATAGGAGAAAAAAAACAATCACACATAATTGAGCAACATATATGTCATCCCAATTATTGATGCTATGATTATTAGCCTAGACATTAACAGCTTAAGCCATCTTTCCCACTCTTTACACTTAACATTTTGGAGAAGAAGATAGGGCTTTAATGCCCTTAACTTCCTGTCTTCCAAATGATGAACAAAGGTTATGTAGTATCTTATGGAGAAAAATTTGGTAATATCCTCCTCACTGTCATGAACCTGAAACAAAATTCCTACAGGAATACTTCAATTATTTAGGCTGAGAGTGGTTTAGAATTTTTGAATAAAGCTTCCTGGACACACAAAAAGACACAATCCCATAGCAGCTGAATAAGAATGAGAACAAAAACATGGAAGGAGAACCTCTCAAATAGCTCAGCATTAGACAAAGAACTATAGACAACCAAGGGTACTCAGAGCTGAAGGAAGAGTTTTCACCAAAGACTAGTCCCCAGATGGGTTATTCAATTCCAAATGGTCAGCCCTAAAATCATATAAATATTCAAGTAATCTTATAAGGACTGAGTATGTTGTATGAATATATTAATAAATTTATGTGCATAAGTGTACTGGCTAGCTTTGTGTTAACTTGACACAGCTGGAGTTATCACAGAGAAAGGAGCTTCAGTTGTGGAAATGCCCCCATGAGATCCAGCTGTGGGGCATTTTTCTCAATTAGTGATCAGGGGGGAGAGGCCCCTTGTGGGTGGGACCA
>NC_034594.1:7817598-7821511 GCF_900095145.1 Mus pahari | reverse complement strand
AATGTATATATATAAAATTTCAATTATACTACACACACACACACATATATATATATATATATATATATATATATATATATATATATATAATTGAAAATGTTGGTGAAAGCTCCAAATAGGAATCAAGCTCTCTTCTCTGTTCAAAACGTTTTTTTGAGTATTGTTCTTGAATATGTGTGTGTGTGTGTGTGTGTCTGTGTGTGTGTGAGAGTGTGTGTGTGTGTGTATCCGTCTATCTGTGTTTTCATCTCTATTATAATTCATCAATGTAGCTCATTTTTTTCCAGTACCATTCTGCTATTATGTTTTGTGTTACTAGAGGTCTATAGTACAAATTGAAATCAGAAATGGTGATACCTCCAGCAGTTGCTTGATAGTTCAGAATTGTTTTGACTTTCCTAGATTTTTATTTTTTTTGGGGGGGGGGGTTCTCCATAAGAATTTTATAATTGTGTTTTCACAATTTCTAATGAAAGAACTGTTTTGGAATTTTGAATTTGGAATCATTGAATCTGTGGATTGCTTTTGGTAAGATGTCCAGTTTTACTCTATTAATCATACTAAATATAAGTTTGGGAGATTTTTCTGAATTCTGATATCTTCTTCAATTTCTTTCTTCAAAGACATGAAGTTTTTGTCATTCAAGTCTTTCACTTGTTTGTTTAGAGTTAACTCAAGATATTTAAACTGCGAACGATACTGTTTTCTTGATGTACTTCTCAGTTGGTTTGTCATTTTTATATAGGACGGGTCCTGATTTTTTGTTAGGTTTATAGGTAGATAGATAGATAGATAGATAGATATCTTGCTGAAAGCTTTTATCAGCTGTAGGAGTTCCTTGGTGGAAGTTTTAGAGTCATTTATGTAGAATATAATTTCATCTGCAAACAATAATATTTGGACTTCTTCTTTTCCAATTTGTATCCCCCTGATCTTTTTCAGTTGCTTTTATTTTTATTTTCTTAGTTACTATAGATCTAGGTATTGGTCTATTTAATTGTTTTCTAATCTTGACTTAATTTTGGTAGGTAGTACCTAACAAGAATACTATCCATTTCATTTAGTTTTTCCATTTTGATAGGCTGTAGATTTTTGAACTATGTCCTCATGATCTCTGGATTTCCTTGATGTCTGTTGTGTCTAATTTTGTTTCTGACTTTTTTTTTTTAATTTGGATCTTTTCACTCTGTCTTTTAGTTAGTTTGGATAAGGATTTTTCAATCATGTTGATTTTCTCAAATAATAAACTCTTTATTACATTGATTCTATGTATTAATATATTTCTATTTTATTGATTTCAGATCTCACTTTGATTGTTTATTCCTATCTATTTCTCCCAGGTGTGCCTATTTCTTTTTACTTCAGAGTTATGACGTACACTGCAAAGTTGCTAGTATGAGATCTCTCTTATGTTTTGTATTAAGTTTCATTGATTTTTAGAAAATCTTTAATATCTTTATTTTTACATAGATTCATTTTACATTCAGTAGAGAGCTGTTCAGTTTCTAAGTGTTTTCAAGCTTTCTGTTGTTTGGCATCACGTTTTGATAGGATGCAGGGTTATTATTTCAATTTTATTGCATCTGATGAGATTTGCCTTCTCTCTGAATACATGGGAGATTTTAGATAAATTCTAATAAATTCTATGAGGTTTAAGAAAGAAGGTACATTCTTTTGTGTTTAGGTAAAATATTCGATAAACAGTTTTTATTTCCACATGCTTTATAGCATCTATTTAAATCCAGTGTTCCTCTATTTAGTTTTGTTTGGATGACGTGTCCATTGATGACATTAGGTTGTTGACATCACTTATTGTCAGTGTGTGACGTTCAATATGCAATTTAAGCTTTAGTACTATTTCTGTATAAACATGGATGTCCTTGTGTTTGGAGAAGAGATGACTGAAATCTTATTTAGGTGGATGTTTTATTTGATGAGTATGTAGTGTCCTTCTCTATATCTTCTGATTAGTTCTGGTTTGAAGTATATTTTGTTAGATATTAAAATGGCTACCCTAAGTCTATTTGCTTTCAATATAAATTTACAACCCTTTATCCTGAGCAAGTCTATCCTTAATGTAGAAGTGAGTAGAAAAAAAGACATCTGGTTTTCATGTTCATTATTTTAGCCTATATCTTTTTATTGTTGAACTAAAGCAATTGATATTTAGAAGTATTAATGATCAATGATTGTTGATTCCTGCTATTCTGTCATTCTTGGTGTTGTTGGTATGTGTAAGTGTGAGTGTAAATGTGTGAATGTGTCTGTGCTTCCCTTCCTTTGATTTTGATCTTTTATTTATTGCTTGGTTATTATGGGTATAGTTAAATCTCCTTAGGTTGGAATTTCCTGCTAGAACCTTTTGTAGGCCTACATTGGAAGATAGGAGGATTGAGGGAACCCTCCAGATTGCACTAGAGATCTGGAAGTTGAGAGACTCTCAGGACTCAAAGGGAGGGAACTTAGATGATATTCCAGATAGTAGGGAGAGGGAACTTATAGAGCCTACCTCCTGCGGGAAGACAGGACATCAAGTGGGGGATGGGGTTGCCATCCCACAGTCACACCTCTGACCCATAATTATTCCTGTCTGAAAGAATTACATGGATGGAAATGTATAGGAAGCTGAGGAAAAGAAGGTCCAGAGATAGGCCCAAATTGGGATCCAGATCAAGGGGAGGTCCCTAGGGCTGACACTATTACTGAGGCTATGGAATGCTCACAAAAAGGGACCTAACATGACCACACTCCAGAAGACCCAGCAAGCAGCTGAGTCAGATGCAGATATTTGCACCCAACCAATGGACACAAGGTAGAAGACTTCTAGTTATATGTTCATTCAGAGAAGATACACGTAACCATCTAGAGACTTGAGACCCCAGGGAGTTTAGAAATCATGTTGGGTAGGGGATGGGGACATCCACCTTGAGGCAGGGGGTAGGGAGGAGGTATATAGGATGTGGAACAGTCAAAGACTGGATGGGGGCATAAAATATGGAGTATAAAAATAAATTAATAAAAAATAGTGTTTAAATTTGGCTTTTCATGGAATATCTTTTTTTTTTTTTTAATTGATGTTTCTCAATCTATGGTGACTGAAAGTTTTGTTGTGTATAATAGTTTGGGCTAGCATCTATGGTCTCTTAGAGTCCACAGCACATCTGTCTGGGCTCTTCTGTCTTTAGATTCTCCATTAAGATGTCAGATCTATTTCTAGTAGGTCTGACCTTATATGGTACTTGATCTTTTCCCTTGTAGCTTTTAATATTCTTTATTTGCTTTGTATGTTTTAGGTTTTCATTGTTGTGTTTTCTAGTCCAATCTACTTAGTTTGCTATTTGCTTCTTTTACCTTTATAGGCTTCTCTTTCTTTTGATAAGGTCAATTTTCTTCTATGATTTTTAAAATATATTTTCTGTGCCTCTGTACTGAGATTCTTCTCTTTCCTCTATTCTTATTATTCTTAGTTTGGACCTTTTCATAGTATCCCAGATTTCCTTGATGATTTCTCTCAGGAGTTTTTCAGTTTTAACATTTTCTTTGAGCAATGTATCCAGTCTTTTCTTATATCTTTAGTGCCAGACATTCTTTTCCCCATCTTTTCCATTATGTTATTAATAAAGCTTGCATCTGTTGTTTCTGTTAGATTTTTCCCCCTTTTTTATTTCTAAAATTTCTTCAGCATAAGTTTTTCATTATATTTACATGTTCATGTTTTAAACATTTTCATTTGTTTTCTTTAACTTATTATGTTCTCTTAGATTTTGTTAATATAAATCTAAAGATATCCTCAATGACTTTTTTATTCATTTCCTCAACTGGTTGTTTTCCTTGCCTTCTCCTCCTCCTCCTCTTCCTCTTCCTCTTCCTCTTCCTCCTCCTCCTCCTCCTCCTCCTCCTCCTCCTCCTCCTC
>NC_034594.1:7782912-7817531 GCF_900095145.1 Mus pahari | reverse complement strand
TCCTCCTCCTCCTCCTCCTCCTCCTCCTCTTCCTCTTCCTCCTCCTATTCCTGCAGTGTCTTCATGCCCTTCAACAGTTCTTCAATGTGGTAGGTGTTGGGGTAGGCTAATTCAAAGTTCTTAATCTGGCCCTGAGAGGTATCTGAGCTGGTCAGCCTTTTGGATGTCCCATTCTCATTCCCTAGGGGCCAGCTCACCAGCAACCATGCAAATAGTTTCATCTCTACTGTGCTACCCAAGCAAGGAACACTGGGTCCACTCGCCTTGGTTCTTCAATGGGTGAGGGGCAGGGCCAAATCTGCTTTCATGACCTCAGGGCCATCTCTTCAGAGTACTATAGATGGCAAAGATCAAGAGAGAGAGAGAGAGTATTTATTCCCTACCCTTAAATGACAGAAATATTGTAGGCCAGCTGTCTTACTTGCACACCCTTGGAGCCAGCTTACCCTGCCACCACTATCAGGGTCAGATCTACTCTGCTACCCATGCAAGGTTCAGGAACCACTCTCCCAAGTACTGAAGCTGTTATAGACAAAGTTAGCTCTCCTGCTTTCACATCCCTAGGGCCAGCACTCCCATAATGCCCAGGTGATGTAAGGTCAGTTCTGCACAGACTTCAGACACATCAAAGTATATCCAGGACACATCCTAGTCCAAGGATGTCCACCTGGCATTCGTGGTAAGAGACCCCCTAATGCTGTAGAGGCAAAGACACAGACATGATCCCCAGTGTCAGCACAGGGCAGGACCCTACCATTGGTCCCAAGTGACATCACCAGCTACTCACAACAGGCTGTTCCTTACTACCCTTGAATCTCCAGTTTTGTGTCTCTTTATTGTGCCCACATATTTCTGTTTTGTTTGTTTGTTTGTTTTTTCTCTTCCACTTCTCCACTACTTACTTGGTCCTCTTAGTGGCACTATGGATCACAGGTTGTCTAGGGTCACCTCAGGAATGTTTTTGGAAGTTTTATGTCCAACTTGTGTATTATGATGGTGGGCAGGGGTCATCTCCAGCATGATCTGTTCTCCCTGTCCCCCAGCACCAGACTGGTGGTCATCTCAGGTTAGCTCCCTGACTGGGCCCCATGGTACCATGCTGTTGGTCATCTTCGGCTTACACCTGCCTAGGGCCAAGGTCCAAGGCTGGCTTCTTTTTGTTCCTCATACTGGGAGCCTATTTCAGACTGTCTGGTACTGAAATCGTGGTAATATCAGGCTCACCTTGCTCAGAGAAAGTTTGGCTACTAGTCACTTAGAAGTTCATAGGTCAGAACCTTGAGTTAGACATAGCCTTTTCCCTCTCTGCTACCTACTGATGTTCCTGGGTTTCTTTCAGAGATTTACTCATTTCCTCTTTAGGAACCCCTATAATTTTTATATGGCTGTTTTGAGGGTCTTTTGTTTGTGCTTCATCTATGTGAGAATATTCATGATGTGCTGTGCTAGGATAGCTGGGTTGTAGTAGAGACATATTTTCCTAGCTGTTATTGATTAATTTCTATGCTGGTGTCTAGGCATCTGGGTTTGGATAATTATTGGTTCAAACACTAATTTCTAGATTATATTTGTCTTTGTTGGGGGGATGTTATGTCCCTTTTTTTACTTGTTTATTTCATTTGTGGAGTTTAGAGAGTATTATGGCTGTGTGTATCCTGTTTTCCTAGCCTGCACAGCTGGTATGTTCACAGGCAATGCCTGCTGGCATTGGAGCCTAGATACTGAGATGAAGTGGAGAAAAGAATGTAAGAGAAGTAGGCCTCTGAGATCAGAGAGAAAATGAAAACCACAACATGTTTTCTGCTACAAATCTGGGATGTAACTGCTGGGATTGGATCTTATGAGCAGTAGGAGAGGTGTTTGTCCACATTCAACCTCCTTGTTGCCCTAGGAGAAACAGCCTACACCAGCTGTGGGAGTCAGATTAGAAGGGGAAGATCTGTGGAATCCACTGGAGTTGCTAACAGGGGGATAGTAAAGGCTCCCATGGGTGTTCTGTTCCAGAGCTGAGGATGAGAATGGGAGATTATATCTCAGGGAACAGAAATAAATATACTTATTTAATTTAAATATCCATCTACTTCTCTAAAAATGACTCCATATACATGCAATATTTCTTAATACTCTATGTACCTACATATTTGATATAGAGTAACTATATTGAAGTTAGGAAAAATGAGGATTAATTTACCTATTTTAGTGTACAGTGATATATATGTGCATGGGTAGGTATGTGTGAGTGCATGCACATGCTACTTGTGTGTGTAATATTCACAGATATCTTAAAATATGCATAGTAATGTAAATAATGTAAAGGTAGAGCATCATGTTAATTTTTTAAAATTTTTATTAGATATTTTCTTCATTTACATTTCAAATGCTATCACAAAAATCACTTAGACTCCCCCTCCTTGCCCTGCTCCCCTACTGACCCATGCTCACTTCTTAGCCCTGGCGTTCCCCTGTACTGGGACATATAAAGTTTGCAAGAACAAGAGGCCTCTCTTCACAATGATGGCAGAATAGGCCATCTTCTGCTACATATTCAGCTAGAGACAGGAGCTCTGAGAGTACTAGTGAGTTCATATTGTTGTTCCACCTAAAGGGTTGCAGATGCCTTCAGCTCCTTGGGTACTTTCTCTAGTTCCTCCTATGGGGGCCCTGTGTTACATCCAATAGATGACAATGAGCATCCACTTCTGTATTTGCCAGGCACTGGCATAGCCTCACAAAAGATAGCTATATCAGGGTCCCTTCAGCAGAATCTTGCTGGCATATACAATAGTGTCTGCATTTGGTGGCTGATTATGGGATGGATCCCCGGTTGGGCAGTCTATGGATGGTTCATCCTTTTGTCTCAGCCTCAGACTTTATCTCTGTAACTCCTTCTATGGGTATTTTGTTCTCTACTCTAAAGAGGAATGAAGTATCCACATGTTGGTCTTCCTTCTTCTTGATTATCTTGTGTTTTGCAAATTGTATCTTGGGTATTCTAAGTTTCTGGGCTAATATCCACTTATCAGTGAGTACATATCTAGTGATTTCTTTTATGAGTGGGTTATCTCACTCAGGATGACATCCTGCAGATATATCCATTTGCCTAAGAATTTCATAAATTCATTGTTTTTAATAGCTGAGTAGTACTCCATTGTGTAAATGTACCACATATTCTGTATCCATTCCTCTGTTGAGGTACATCTGGGTTCTTTCCAACTTCTGGCTATTATAAATAGGGCAGCTATGAACATAGTGGAGCATGTGGCCTTATTACCAGTTGGAACATCATCTGGGTATATGCCCAGGAGAGGTATTGCTGGATTTTCAAGTAGTACTATGTTCAATTTTCCGAGGAACTGCCACAATGATTTCCAGACTGGTTGTACAAGCTTGCATTTCCAACAGAAATGAAGGAGAGTTTTTCTTTCTCCTCAACCTTGCCAGCATCTGCTGACACCTGAATTTTTAATCTAAACCATTCTGACTGGTGTCAGGTGGAATCTCAGGGTTGTTTTGATATGCAGTTCCCTGATGACTAAGGATGTTGAACATTTTTTTCAGGTGTTTCTCAACCCCTCCTTATTCCTCAGTTGAGAATTCTTTGTTTGGTTCTGTACCCCATTTTTAATGGGGTTATTTGAATTTCTGGAATCCATCTTGTGAGCTCTTTGTATATATTGGATATTAGTCCCCTAACAGATTTAGGATTGGTAAAAATCCTTTCCCAATCTGTTGGTGGCGTTTTTGTCTTACTGGCAGTACCTTTTGCCTTACAGAAGCTTTGCAATTTTATGAGGTCCCATTTGTCGACTCTTGATCTTACAGCACAAGCCATTGTTATCCTGTTTTTGAATTATTCCCCCGTGACCATATCTTTGAGGCTTTTCCCCACTTTCTCCTCTATAAATTCCAGTATATCTGGTTTTATGTGGAATTCCTTGATCTACTTAGACTTGAGCTTTGTACAAGGAGATAAGAATGGATCAATTCACATTCTTCTACATGAGAAGCCCCAGTTGTTCCAGCAACATTTGTTGAAAATGCTCTTTTTTCCACTGGATGGTATTAGCTCCCTTGTCAAAAATCAAGTGACCATAGGTGTGTGGGTTCATTTCTGGGTCTTCAATTCTATTCCATTGATCTACCTGCCTGTTGCTGTACCATTACTATGCATTTGTTTGTTTGTTTGTTTGTTTTTGTTTGTTTGTTTTTTAATCACAGTTACTCTGTATTACAGCTTGAGGTCAGCCATGGTGATTCTACCAGAGGTTCTTTTATTGTTGAGAATGGTTTTTGCTATCCTAGGTTTTTTTGTTATTCCATATGAATTTGCAAATTGCACTTTCTAACTCAGTGAAGAATTGAGTTGGAATTTTGATGGAGATTGCACTGAATCAATAGATTGCTTACAGCAGGATAGCCATTTTGCCTCTATTAATCCTGCAAATCCATGAGCACAGGAGATCTTTCCATCTTCTGATATCATCAGTTTCTTTCTTCAGGGTGTTGAAGTTCTTATCATACAGATCTTTCACTTCCTTAGTTAGAGTCACACCAACGTATTTTATATTATTTGTGATTATTGTGAAGGTTGTTTTTTCCCTAATTTCTTTCTCTGTTTATCCTTTGTAAAGAGAAAGCCTGCTGATTTGTCTGAGTTAAATTTATACCCAGATACTACAGTGAAGCTGTTTATCAAGTTTAGAAGTTCTCTGGTGGAATTTTAAGGGTCACTTATATATACTACCATATCATCTTCAAATATTGATATTTTGACTTCTTCCTTTCCAATTTGGATCCCCTTGATCTCCTTTTGTTGTCGAATTGCTCTGGCTAGGACTTCAAGTACAGTACTGAAGGGAGAAAGTGGCTAGCCTTGTCTAGTCTCTGATTTTAGTGGAATTGCTTCCAGTTTCTCTCCATTAAGTTTGATGTTGGCTACTGTTTTGCTGTATATTGTTTTTATTATGTTTATGTACAGGCCTTGAATTCCTGATCTTTCCATGTCTTTTACTATGAACGGGTGTTGGATTTTGTTAAAGGCTTTCTCAGCATCTAAGGAGATGATCATGTGATTTTTGTCTTTGAGTTTGTTTATATAGTAGATTGTGTTGATGGATTTCCATATATTAAACCATGGGATGAAGCCTACTTGGTCGTGATGGATGAACTTTTTGATGTGTACTTGGATTCGGTTTGCAAGGATTTTATTGAACATTTTTGCATCAATATTCATAAGGGAAATTGGTCTGAAGTACTCTTTCTTTGTTGGATCTTTGTGTGGTTTAGGTAACATAATATTTGTGGCTTCATAGAATGAACTGGGTAGAGTACCTTCTGTTTCTATTTTGTGGAATAATTTGAGGAGAGTTGGAATTAGGTCTTCTTTGAAAGTCTGACACAACTCTGCACTAAACCCATCTGGCCCTGGGATTTTTTTGGTTGGGAGACTATTAATGACTGCTTCTATTTCTTTATGGGAAATGGGTCTGTTTAGATTATTAATCTGATCGTGATTTAAGTTTGGTACCTGGTATCTGTCTAGGCAATTGTCCATTTCAGCCAGGTTTTCCATTTTTGTTTAGTATAGCCTCTTGTAGGATCTGATCTTGTTTTGGATTTCCTAAGCTTCTGTTGTTATGTCTCATTTTTCTTTTCTGATTTTGTTAATCAGGATACTGTCCCTTTGCCCTCTTGTTAGTCTGGATAAGGGTTTATCAATCTTGTTGATTTTCTCAAAGAACCAGATCCTGGTTTGGTTGAATCTTTGAATAGATTTTTTTTTTCCACTTGGTTGATTTCAGCCATCAGTCTGTTTATTTCCTGCCTTCTACTCCACTTGGGTGATTTTACTTCCTTTCATTCTAGAGATTCTAGGTGTTCTGTCTGGCTGTTAGTGTATGCTCTCTCTAGTTTCTTTTTGGAGGCACTCAGGGCTATGAGTTTTCCTCTTAGGACAGCTTTCATTGTGTCCCATAAATTTTGTTATGTTGTGGCTTCATTTTCATTAAACTCTAAAATGCTTTAGTTTCTTTATTTCTTCCTTGACCAAGGTATCATTGAGGAGAGTGTTGTTCAGTTTCACATGACTTTTGGCTTTCTATTATTTATGCTGTTATTGAAGATCGGCCTTAGTCCATGGTGATCTGATAGGATGCATTGTATAATTTCAATATTTTTGTATCTGTTGAGGCCTGTTACGTGACTGATTATATGGTCAATTTTGGAGGCAGTACCATGAGGTGCTGAGAAGAAGTTATATCCTTTTGTCTTAGGATAAAATGTTCTGTAGATATCTGATAAATCTATTTGTTTCATAACTGCTGTTAGTTTTCATGTGTCTGTTTAGTTTCTGTTTCCATGATCTGTCCATTGATGAGAGTGGAGTGTTGAATTCTCCCATTATTATTGTGTGAGGTGCAATGTGTGCTTTGAGTTTCACTAAAGTTTCTTTAATGAATGTGGCTGCCCTTGCATTTGGAGCATAGATATTCAGAATTGAGAGTTCATCTTGGTAGATTTTACCTTTGATGAGTATGAAGTGCCCCTCCTTTTCTTTTTTGACAACTTTGGGTTGGATATCAATTTTATTAGAAATTAGAATGGCTACTTCAGCTTATTTCTTCAGACCATTTGCTTGGAAAATTGTTTTACAGCTTTTCACTCTGAGGTAGTATCTGTATTTTTCCCTGAGGTGGGTTTCCTGTATGCAGCAAAATGTTTGGTGCTGTTTGTATAGCCATTCTGTTAGTCTATTTCTTTTTATTAGGGAATTGAGTCCATGGATATTAAGAGATATTAAAGAAAAGTAATTGTTGCTTCCTGTCATTTTTGTTGTTAAAGTTGGGATTCTGTTCTTGTGGCTCTCTTCTTTTAGGTTTGTTGAAGGATTACTTTCTCGTTTTTTCTAGGGTGTAGTTTCCATCCTTGTGTTGGTGTGTTCTCTTTATTATCCTTTTAAGGGCTGGATTCATGGAAAAATATTGTGTGAATTTTGTTTTGTCATAGAATACTTTAGTTTCTTCATCTATGGTTATTGAGAGTTTTGCTGGATATATTAGGTTGGGCTGGCATTTATGTTCTCTTAGGTTCTTTATAACATCTCTCCAGGATCTTCTGGCTTTCATAGTCTCTGGTTAGAGGTCTGGTATAAATCTAATAAGCCTCTCTTTATATGTTACTTTATCTTTTTCCCTTACTGCTATTAATATTCTAACTTCATTTAGTGCATTTGTTTTTCTGATTATTATGTGTTGGGAGAGATTACTTTCCTTGTCCAGTCTATTTGGATTTCTGTATGCTCCTTGTATGTTCATGGGCATCTCTTTCTTTAGGTTAGGAACATATTCTTCTATAATTTTGTTGAAGATATTTGTTGGTCCTTCAAGATGTAAATCTTCATTCTCACCTACTCCTATTTTCCGTAGTTTGGTCTTCTCAATATGTCCTTTATTTCCTGGTTGTTTTGAGTTACGGTCTTTTTGCATTTTGCATTTTCTCTGATTCTTGTGTCCATGTACTGTATGGAATCTTTTGCATCTGCATATGAGATTCTCTCTCCCATCTCTTGTATTCTGTTTCTGATGCTTGCATCTATGGTTCCTGATTTCTTTCCTAGTGTTTCTATCTCCAGAGTTGTCTCCCTTTGGGTTTTCTTTATTGTTTCTATTTCACTTTTTAGATCTTGGATGGTTTTGTTCAATTCCATCACCTGTTTGGTTGTGTTCCTGTAATTCTTTAAGGGATTTTTGTGGTTCCTCTTTCAGGCCTTCTACCTGTTTAGCAGTGTTCTCCTTTATTTCTTCAAGTGAGTTATTAATTCCTTCTTAACATCCTCTAACAGCATCTTGAGATACGATTTTAAATCTGAATCTTGCTTTTTGGATGTGTTGGGATATCCAGGTCTTGCTGATGTTGGAGTTCTGGGCTCTGATGATGGTGAGAAGTCTTGGTTTCTGTTAGTAAGATTCTTTTAAAAAAATTTTGATTAGATATTTTCTTCATTTACATTTCAAATGCTATCCCAACTGTCCCCTATCCCCTCCCCCTGCCCTGCCTCCCTACCCACTCACTCCCACATATAAAGTTTGCAAGACCAAGGAACCTCTCTTCCCAATGATGGGCGACTAAGCCATCTTCTGCCACATATGCAGCTCGAGACACGAGCTCTGAGGGTACTGATTAGTTCATATTGTTGTGAACTAATTAGTAAGATTCTTACAATTGCCTTTTGCCATCTGGCAATCTCTGTTGTTAGTTGTTATACCTGTCTCTGTCTGGAGCTTGTTCCTCTGTCATCACTCCTGGGAGTCCAACTTTCTCCTGATTCTCAGTGGTCAGAGTACTCTCTTCAGGCAAGTTCTCCTCTTGCAGGGAATGTGCATCAATGTCTTTAGCTCAGATCTGCTTGCTGGCTGAAGATGAAGTCCCCAAATGGGTCCTGTCCCAGAAGCTATGTTGCTTCTGCAATCTGTACACTCTACTGTGCAGACTGGTCTCTGAGTGACCTGGGATACAAGATCATCATTTTAATTTCTATTTTAGGGAATTTCTTCATTATTCTGGAATATATTCATACAGAGAAAATATAGACTTTGAGAAGGAAGTGCTCCCCAGATTACAAACAGAAGCTGCTTTATTATTGCCTGGTTTCCTGACTTTTATTTTAAGAAATATTAGATGTCACATAAGGCCACGTTCAATTAAAATGCACTGTATTGTTATATGAATAGTGAGTAATTGTCTTTTATCCATCTTCAGGAGCTAGAATCTGAGAAGTGTCATGGAGCTTCTGACTCATTTCCCTCTGGTGGAAAGCCTTTCTCTAATTAGTCCCAAACATTCAACACATTCCCCATTTGCACTGGGTATAGCAGAGTCAGAAGAGCCAAGACCATGACTAGAAAAAAGCACACACTCCTGCCACTGCTTATAAGATCATGCTGAGGTTTCCTTTTTAGAAGTGTCAAGTCAGTGTGGGTTTGAGCTACTATGACTACACAGAGAATTTTAGAGATGCCAACTGCATGCCTCACAGTGATAAGTAATTAAACTTTATTTTCCTTTTGGGTGTGAAATTGCATAAAATACCATATAGTAAGAGTGAAAAACTGCCTCATAAAAACATACTGGATTTTCATCTCAGCAATTATTTTGACCATTTTATAACGATTAATAGTTGTTACACTGAAGATCCTGAGGCTTTCTAGCTTGGACGTGATGTCAATTACTTCTTAGCTGAGTGACTTTAGGGGGAATATAGATACTTTTACTCATTCCCTTAGTTAGGGAGTAACTGTCTTATGACCTGAAGCTAATCAGCTCAAAACTTGAGGTTCCAAGAAACTCAGCAAATGCTACCACTATCAGACCCATATCAACCTGAGATAGTTTCTGAGATGCAGAACCTCAAAACCGTGCTTTCTTGATCATATTTTTCTTTTTAATTTTATTTTGTAGCGTGGCCTTATCTGACATCAGTGGGAGGTGAAACCCTTGGTTCTTTGGAGGTTTGATGCCTCAGCATAGGGGGATGTTAGAGAGATGAGGCAGGAATGGGTAAGTGGGTGGAGGATCACTCTCATAGAGGAAATAGAAGGGGAGAGGGGGAATAGGATGGGGGTGGGTCTGTTGAGGGGTAACCAGGAAGTGGGATATCATTTGAAATGTAAATGAATAAAATGATTAATAATAAAGCAAGCAAGCAAACAAACAAACAAACAAAAACATGACCTTGTACACCTCAGGATGACTTGAATCTCACTTTCCTCCCAGCTCAGTTCCCAGAATGTGAGAATTACAGCAGTGCCCCAAACATATCTGGATTTCTTGTTGATACTATGTACTACTTTAAATATTTGTGGCTTTCAAGGTCAGTGGATTTTGCCCTTACCAAACTTTTCATGGGTGATCTCTCCTAATATATTTCTGAACTACAACTATTTTATTAATCTCTATTTCTGTCTATTTCTAAATCATATGCTCTTCAATTAGTGTAGATTTGTTGTATATTTGAAAGTCAGCAAATACAATGCTTCCAACTTTTTATTCCTTCTCAAGATACTACAAGACAAATGGAATAGAAGAGAGTATGTTAAACAAATGCAGGTATAAACTATTAGCAGCATTTCTTAAGAATACCAAAAATATGCAATGGAAATTGTGTTTTCAACAAGTGATAGTAGAAACACTGGATTTTCACGTGCCAAAAAATGAAATTGGATTCATCTAAAAAAAATAACTAGAATCAATGGAAAACTTAGGACTTCAGACTTTGATACAGCAGAAGGGAAATGTGGAAAGATTAATGACTTCATTCTGCACAAACATTTCATGACTATGAAAGCCAAAGTGAAAGCAACAAAAAAATAACTAACGAGTCAGGGGGAATCAAGCTGAAGTTTCCCAGGGCTGCAAAGATAGCTAGTTATTAAAAGTGTCCTCTGCTCTGGCAGAGGACCTAAGTTCACTCTTATCATTCTTATCAGGAAGCTCATAACCATCCGTAAATCCAGGCCTAGGGAATCTGACCTTGTCTGCATTCATTGAGCATCTGCATGCAAGTACACACATCTACACATAGATAAAGAGACCTATAAATATAGTTCTTTTAAAGAGATTTTGTTTTTTCATTGTAAAGCTTGGGCATAGAAAATGGAACAAGCAGCAGAATGTAAAGGTAACCTTGAAATGGGAAAATATTGACGAAGCTTATGTGTGATGACAGAGTGAATAATCTGCAAAATAAATTGTACTAAGATTCATTATATAAAGTCCTCTGATAACTCAATTTAAAAATGGGCTAAGAATCTGAATAACAATTTCTTCAAATTCTTACTAATCAACAAGTGCTCAACATTACTAGTCATCAGGATAATACAAGTCAGGATACCTCATATCAGCTAGCATGGACATTATCAAAATAAAATTGTTTATAAGGTTGAGAGGAAATTAGAATCCTGTCTATTATGGTTGGAGATCCCAATCATTGCGAATATGGGAGAATGGCTAATTCATTAGATAAATAAATAAATATACATTCAGAATTTTAAAAGAAGGAATGTCTGTAATAAGCATCAATGTGGACAAATTTGAAAGACAAGGCTCTAAGTGAAATACACCAAACACAGGAAATCAAGTACCGTATAACTTCAATTTTCAAACACACACACACACACACACACACATACCATGGCTGCATTTCAGTTGTCATGGGAGAGTTGTATAATTATAGAAGAAATTGTACAGTCATCTAAATGAAAATATTTGTTATCTAACATTACTAGAAAAAGGACATTTAACAGAAAAGATTCCTGTTCAGGTCTTGGATCCTGTTATTATAGGACATACATCAAATTCAAGGACTGACGGGGAAACATGAAGCCATGTTGATAAAGTGGTGAGAATTGAATTAATCCAACTAGAAAATATTCCAAAAAGATTAGTGAACTAAATATAAGGTAAAAGAGATACACACATTCTACAACACAGGAACTAGAAAGTAAAATGTGGACAACTGTAAATATCTCCCATCCTTAAATTCTGCAGAGCTGATTTGCAGAAGGACATCTGGGAGCCAGTATCAAGGCTTCCTGTCTGCCTCCTGGGAAAAAGCACAGTTGTGGTACTTGGGCAGGAGTATTTGTGTTTTCTTCTTAAAAGTTGCCTTGTAAAAATGAAGCAAGACTCTTCAGAATTCATGCCAGGTGTTTGCTAGTAAATGAGACAAGAATGTAAATTCCAAGACCAACTCCTGATATATAAATATCTATGACAGGTCAAAAGAGTGACCAGTAGAAACTGGCCAACAGCACTCTAGAGTTATCCCCGATGTACACAGACAATGGGGGTATTAAAATTATAAATTTTTGAACACTGATATGTTAATGGATTGAAATATCTGAAAATGAAATCAGATTTAAAACTTATTTGAAGGACTTTCTGTACTCTCATACTCTTATAGCCCCCTGGACATTTTGACAGTGCATTTCTAACCCATATCTAACTTCATAAATGAAGTTTGCATGATATTTTACGAAAAAATCACAACACATTATTTTATATATATATATATATATATATATATATATATATATATATATATATATACATATACTCATTTTTCTTACCTGAATTTGACATAGAGAAGAACAACGAAATCCTGTTATGTGGTATTAAGGAAAATACACTAAACATATCTAAAAAAATTCCTCTAAGTTAAAGCTAAAAAGACTTTTCAAAATAGGAGAAAGGTAGAAGAAAATGCAAGCACATTAAGAAGGGGGGTGCAATATTCGGTCTGGAGGTGGTTACAGTTATCTCCCTATCACTTAGTGAGAATAGTTTTCAGAAAGTAGAGTCAGCTCTGGAAACGGACTGATGTTTCACTTTTAGGATTTATCAACTTGATAAGTTGTGGATAATAGTATTTTTCAAATTACTTTTTGTATGTCCAAAGGCAGAATGTTTCATAAGCTTAAAGGCTAAGCTTCTGCCAGTTCATGGGGGTATTTTTTTCATGTTTCTTCTGTTTTCTGCCAGTGATTATTTTGCCATCAAATTATAAATTCATTTGATATTTGGGAGGATAACTCTTAGTTTATAATTTCTATTATAAA
This sequence comes from Mus pahari, assembly GCF_900095145.1. Lineage (NCBI taxonomy): Eukaryota > Metazoa > Chordata > Mammalia > Rodentia > Muridae > Mus > Mus pahari. Next base: position 7,804,917 of record NC_034594.1, on the reverse strand, counting down.
AATGTGAGTTTATCACCTTAATTCTGAACTTAATAATATTGATAAAATATTTTAATGTTACTGATTGTTCAGCTTGTTTTCTTTTTGTTTTCAAATTTGAAGAATAATTATACATTTAAAATACATTCAACTGCAAATGATTTAAAAATATGTGTCTATATGATGTACTTTCTGCAAAGAATAACACAACTCTATTGTTAATAGTTTCCAGTAGCTTCTTGCTTTATTTATGGTAGTATCTATTTTATCAGGGACCTATTGTCCATAATTCTGCAAAACTCATTTTATATCTACTGTAAAATATTGCCTTTGAAATATTTTTCTTTCACTTCTTTTTCCTCTTTTTAATTTGACTTGTCTGACTATAGAATCATAATCTATGATTTGACTTCATATGTGTGATAAATCCTGACCCAGAGAGAGTATCCATTTTCTGAATGCTTATCATGAGGTCATAACTAGTTTTCATGGACTCCTTTTTTCCCCTCAACATTTTGTCTCCGAAGAGGACCAGGACCTACCCCTGAAGATTTAGTTCATTCCTGGTCTTAGCAAAATTTCCCATATTACCTGGTATTCTGGGCCATCAATATTTCTAGTATCTGATTTAACTCTCTGCTTTCCTGCTCTAACCTTGCAAATGACGTTAGAGAATCCCCAAACACAGCCATACTCTCACTTCTGAGCCTTTTTGTTAGCTACTTCCATCTGCAACAACACTCAGATACCTGCACGTCTCCTTTTCTTTATATCCTCATACCTTTTCTCAACTATATGATTGCCATTTCTCCCAAGCCAATGAAAATCGCTCCCAGTATTCATCTCTCTTGCCCTGCTTAGCATTTACACATGTATGGTTGTTGATAACAGAAATCAACACTGGATCTCCCAGAGACCTAGGATAGAACCCAATACAATTGAAAAACAATGAAATGACTCCTAATGCCATATTCTGCTATACTCATAGATGAGTGGCTAGCCTCATTGTCATCAGAGCGGCTTCATCCAACAACCGATGAAAACAGACATGGAGACCCACAGCAAAACATTAGGAGGGCCTAAGGGAATCCTAAGTAGAGAGGGAAGAAGGGTTGTGGGAGCTGGAAGAGTCAAGGACACAAGAACACCCACAGAATCAAGTAACCAGGGCTCATAGGGGCTCACGGATACTGAAGCAACAACCAGGGAGCCTGAATAGGTATGATGCAGGCCCTCTAAATGTTTGTTAACATAGGCTAGGTTGGTTTTCTTGTGTGGCTGAGTGGAAGCAGAGGTTGTCTCTGACTCTTTTGCCTGCTTTAGGGAACCTTTACCTCCTATTGTATTGCCTTGTGAAGATATAATGTGAGGGGAGATGATTTATCTTACTGTAAGTTGATATGCAGGTTTCATTTATATACATGGGAGTCTTGTACTTTTCTTAAATGAAACAGACGAGTTATGGATGTGGAAGGAGGGACTTAGAATGTCACAGAGATGAGAGACTGTGGTTGGATAAAAGTTAATGTGTGTGTGTGTGTGTGTGTGTGTGTGTGTGTGTGTGTGTGTGTGTGTAGATGATACAAAAATATTCAACCAGGGAGTCTACATGGGCCTGACCTAGACCATCTGCATGTGTGTTACAGTATAGTAGGTTGGTCTTCTTGGGCTACAAGAGGGAACAGAGGCTGTGTGTGTGTGTGTGTGTGTGTGTGTGTGTGTGTGTGTGTGTGTGCATCTACTCTTATTCTTGTACCATCTAGACAGGCATCTTGTGTAATTCACTCACAGGCTCTAAATGTTACCTGTACACAGTAGAAATTTGATAAGCATGAGCTACATGGGCATTTGTTTCCCCTCATACTCATCTTATGCCTTAAGTAGAATATGTCTCCTTAGAGCAAGCTCTGAGAGCATAACTGATCTACTCTGTTTATGCCGGGCCTTTTTGTGGCCTCCTGTCATCTTACGGATGAAACAGTCACTGCCAGCCTGAGGAGAAAGAACCTTTCTACTTTGTGCACAGTTCTTTCATATTTCACAACTCTTATTTAATACCCTAAATTCCAGCTGTGATAAATGAGTCACTGTCCCCCAAATAAGCTATGTTTGTACAAAGCTCTATGTTCCTACCCTTAGGTAGGATGGTCATATAATTGATTGTCTGAGCCAAGACACTTCTGAGTTAAAGTGGGTGTTATTAATAATTGTACCAGGACATCAGGCACAAAGTAGAACTCTCCCAGACAAAGATATATGAGTGTCAGCCATTTTACCCTGAGGGCTTACACCGGAAATGTCCTCTCTATTTTCTTTGTTTTGTTTGTCAAAATACCTTTCATGTTTCAGCCACTATGTCACTTCCTCAAATAGACTTGCATTTTTAAGTTTCTATTTTAGACTATAAATTCTACTTTAACATCAGATAATAATAAAAGTCACCTATTATAATCATTATTTAATTACTTTTTATGTTCCCAGATTATAAATCCCCCTAACAAAATGAGTCTCTGGAGTAATCACAAAATATTGTGAGAGTATTAACTAAGGAGCTGAGTATTGAGACTGTGGGGATACATGAGCAAGTACATATTTTGGAGATTCCAAATTTTAGATGACTATCCTTGAGTAATGAAAGTCTGATCATAGCGGTGGTATGAAACTCAAATAATTTAACTCAAAATTGATGAGACAGTAAACTAAGAGAGTAAATTCATAAGAGAGTAAGAAAGTAAGGAAACTTTTAGTGTGCCAACAGTAATTCTATGAATAAAATTCACTAAATTAACAACCAACTTACCAAAAGGATTACTAAACATGTGTATTAGTCAAGGTTCTCTAGAGTCACAGAACTTGCAGATAGTCTCTATATAGTAAAGGAATTTATTGATGACTTACAGTCTGTAGTCCAAATTCCAACAATGGTTCAGTAGTAGCTGTGAATGGAAGTCCAAGGATCTAGCAGTTGCTGAGTCCCACACCGCAAGAAGGCGAAAGAGCAAGAGCCCGACTCCCTTCTTCCAATGTCCTTATATGGTCCCCAGCAGAAGGTGTAGCCCTGATTAAAGGTGTGTGCCACCACACCTTTAATCCCAGATGACCTTGGACTCGGAGATCTCCCTGTCTTAATCTTCTGGATTCAATCACCACTGTGTCTCAAGATCTCCATACCAAGATCCAGATCAGAAACTTCTATCTCCCAGTCTCCAGATTAGGTTCACTGGTGAGCCTTCCAATTCTGGATTGTAGTTCATTTCAAATATAGTCAAGTTGACAACCAGGAATAGCCACTACACCATGCAATTATTGTAACTCAGAGACTCACTGAACACAGATCTAAAATACTATTGCCCATACTATTTTATTTCTTTCACTAAGACAGCCACTAGGAAGAAATGGATAATTTTCTTAGCATTCTCATTGGTTGCTGAGAACCCTTTAAAGAGAGAAATAGTTTGTACAGAACAGGTAGTATTAGGAAATATTAGAAGACAGCAGGATCTCAGACATTCTATGCATTTTGGGTGCTCTTGATCTACAGTCTATCTCCTCAACTCACTACCAGGACAATCTGCAATGGCTTAATTTGAGATTTTGCGTCATCTTGAAGCATGCTCCCCAGCCCAACACAAATGATTTATTGTAATTTTTAAATGGAAGAGGAGGGAATGGAGGATATAGAGGGTTAGGGAGAAGGGGCAGAAGTCTGATCCTTTACCCTTAAATCTGAGAACCATGAATAAACTGAAAATGATGTTTTAGGTAGCTTGAAGTTTTATGTTTAAATTTCACTTGTGAATGTGTATGAACTTTTCAAAGTATATTAGAATGGGCCTGTGTTAAGATTCCACTTAACTGACATGATATAAAAATTTCATAAAGCATAGATGAGAATTATGATAAACAACAAAATAGATATGATGTGAATTTCTTTTCACCTTCCAGTCAGGTGCGTATGTCCTTACTTTAGAAAAAGCTGTGTTCATTGGTTAGCAGTAATTTCTAAGTTATGGTGATTGCATTGTTTTCTGATGTAGAAGAGGTAGCTCTTTAAAACTTACTATTTTTTTATTTCCTATATCTCCAGGAGGAATCCTGTACAAGTATAAATGAATGCATAGAAAATTCCAAATAAGTAAATTCTTTTTAATTTTTATTTTTTAAACAAACAAACAAAACCCAATAAATCCTAAAAATAAAACATGCGAGTCTTATTGAAACTGATTTTGTTGCTACCAGTTGAAGTGCCTTATATTCCTTATCGATCAACGCAGACAGTGCTTCAATCCTATTAACTGGTTTACAATGTCTATAAAGATTGACCAAAATTGCTGAAGTATGAAATGGGAAAAAAACTTCAAACATATTCCCTTTAGAATTATTATGTGGTATGGGATTATACACTAGCATAAATTATATACAAGAAGCTGAATGTAGTGGATATTGATATAATAATTTTTATAAACAAATAAAAGATGACAGAAAATAGTAATGACAAAAAGGCTTACATTAGTTAGTAATTAAGTCTCTATGAAACTAGGGTTCCATATATGCTTTTTACTCATTCACTCATACATGAATTTATTCTGAAATGGAAAATTAATAACATTTTGATAAGCCAATAACTATAGTATTGATATTGCTACTATTATCATGATAGTTAATAATTTTGAATCATTAAAATATTTTTCTTCATTTGATGCCCTTTCTTCCTGCTGAAGGTGGGCTCTATAAGTTCCCTCTCCCTACTGTCCAGCATTTCATCTAAGATCCCTCCCTTTGAGTCCTGAGTGTCTCTCACCACCCAGGTTGCTGGTATGTTCTGGAGGGTCCCCCCAACCTCCTACCTCCTGAGGTTGCCTGTTTCCATTATTTCTGCTGTCCTTCAAGGCTCCCTTTCTCTTACCCTATATCAGATCAGGTTTCCCTCTTCCCCCCACTCCCCACCCCTGCCCACTTTCTCTCCCAGGTCCCTCCATTGCTCCCCACTTGTGAATGCTTTCTTCTCTCTCCCAAGTGGGATTGAGGCATCTTCACATGGGCACTTCAGCTTGTTGAGCTTTATGAGTTCTATGGACTGTAACTTGAGTATTCTGGTTTTTTTCTTTCCTTTTTTTTTTTTTTTTTTTTTCGATAGAATCCACTTACTAGTGAGTACACACCAGGTGTGTGATTTTGGATCAGAGTTACCTCACTCAGGATAATACTTTCTAGTTCCATCCATTTGCTTGCAAAACGCAGGGTGTTCTCATTCTTAATAGCTGAGTAGTATTCCATTCTGTAAATGAACCACATTTTCTGTATCCATTCTTCTGTAATGGGACATCTAGGTTGTATCCAGCTTCTGATTATCACAAGTAAGGCTGCCCTGACCCAAAATTGTTCCTGTCAGAAAGAAATATAGGAATGGAAATGTAGAGGAGCCAGAGAAAAAGAAGGTCCAGTGATAGACCCAAACAGGGATCCAGCTCAAGCGGAGGTTCCAAGGCCTGACCCTATCACTGAGGCTATGGAGTACTCCTAAAAGGAACATACCATGGTCACACTCCGGAAGACCCAACAAGCAGCTGAAAGAGTAAGAGTCAGATATTTGCACCCAACCAGTTTTCAGAAGCAGATGACCCCTGTTGTTTAAATAGGGAAAGACTGAAAGAAACTGAAGAGGAGGGTGACCATTTAGTAGGATCAGCTGTCTCAATTTATCTGGATCCCTGAGATCTCTCAAAGACTGGACCACCAAACAGACAGCATACACCAGCTGATATGAGGCCCCAATACACATACAGTAGAGGACTTCCTAGTCTGTGTTCATTCAGAGATGATGCACCTAACCCTCAAGAGACTGGAGGCCTCAGGGAGTTTAGAGGTCAGGTGGAGTGAGGGAAAGGGACATCCATGTGGAGAAGGGGTAGGGTGGGGAGGAGGTATGAGATGTTGAACAGTAAATAGGAGGGTGTATGTGGATTGGATAAAATATGTAGTATTAAATGAATAATTAAATAAATCAATTTTTAAAAAGTAGAAATATTTTTCTTAGAAGCAATCAACTTAAAAACAATTCTATATTTATAATAAACTGAATGAGGTCTTAAAACTGGAATTAAGTTTATTCCTGGTATTCAGCACAGGACAGACCTTCAACTAAGTCAGACTGTGAAACTACCATATTGAGGTCAATATTTTGCACATATTTTCATCATTAACAATTATCATTAACATTTTGATTTTATAGTTTAATGATGACATTTTGCTAGTTCTAATGATTTGACTTGATACGTTACACAGTGTCATTCTTTACCATGAAATATTTCCAGTAGTATTTGATGTAATTTTTTAACCCAAATTAAAATACTTAGGCATGAAAAGAATTAAAATTATATTTTCAAGCACAATCCACAAAAAATATCTACATAGAAACTTGGTGTAAGAAGTTCATTTAATTTTTTGTTGTTTACAATAGTAAATGTCACCTTTTGAGATGCAATGTTGATGTCATCTGGTATTAATTTCAAGATTTTTAAGTTAATAACTGACTGAAATAAATGAGATGTCTCATTGTGTGTTTCTTTGACTACAGCTAGTGGATTAGTTTCATAAACATGCAATATTAAATTGGCTGTATTTCTTAATTATGAAGAAAACCTATGACATGACCATAGGTGATTTTGTAATTCCAGTGCTTCTAAAAACATTTTCAAACATTATAGAGAGATTCATGAGTGACTTCAGTTTAAGCTTAATTTAAATACTTAAAATTGTGTATGCTCATCATACTTGTACAAGTTAGGACCTGCTCAGAGTATACTGGTATATGAAATACATGTTCTCTGCTACTGTCAGAACACCTAAGAAGAAAGTAAATCAAAATATGAAAGTAAATATGTTATGCCTAGGAGAAGAAGAGAGAAGAGAGAAGAGAGAAGAGAGACTTTGGTCAATATGTATTGTATGAAAGAAGGAAAAAGAGCCTGGCATGTTGGCACACGCCTTTAATCCCAGCACTCTGGAGGTAGAGGGAGGCAGATTTCTGAGTTTGAGGTCAGCCTGTTCTACAAAGTGAGTTCCAGGACAGCCAGGGCTACACAGAGAAACCCTGTCTTGAAAAAAACCAAAAAGAAAGAAAGAAAGAAAGAAAGAAAGAAAGAAAGAAAGAAAGAAAGAAAGAAAGAAAGAGAGAAACAAAGAAAGAAACAAAGAAACAAAGAAAGAAACAAAGAAAGAAACAAAGAAGGAAAAGAGAAAAAAGATTATTTTTAAAAATAAAGTGGATAAAGAAGGAGCCTTTCATTTTAGGAGAGAAGACAAGGAAGAGAGAAAACTGTGAAGATTTGAAGACATCTTTGACTTTTGTATCATATCCCGAGTACATGTAGTCAGGATATCCACTTGAGTGTACAGAATCCACTAGTTGCTCAGTCAGTGAGACTAAAGCTTCTACAGTCCTTACCTGACACTGAAGTCTGGAGGCCCTGGAAAGAGTTCTGATTCTATGTCGGGGAGGGATGGGGGCAGTCACAAACACAGCCATAGCAATATCTTCAAAGGAGATGCACAAGCAAGAAAGGAAGATGGATGAGCTTGCAAAGAGCACAAGCTTTTTCCTTGGCTGTCTAATATCTGTGCCATTGATCGAAGGTGCTTCCTACTCATTAATAGGAAATATCTTTCCAGATCCTCCTAGAGACTAGAGACTAAGAGTTTGGGTGATATAAAATCCAGTGACATTGACAACCAAGATTAACCATCATAATATGAGATAACTTATGTTTTCTGGAGGTTCTGTTCCTGTTTTCTCTCTCTCAGAATTTGACAAGGTCAGGTAGAGACACAGCTTTTAATAAAGGGCTGTCTTTATGTTCTTGTGGCTAATGGGAAACAAGGACAATATTCAGCTCCCAGGAGAAGAACCCCAGTGACCTTCTTTCTTTAGTTGAGCATGACAACAGAAAGACCCCATAACCTTCCAAAATAGTGCCACAAGATTGATAATTGTACAACACAAAAGCCCCTGGGAATATTTCACAATCTGACTACAATACAAAGAAATTATAAATTTGGACTTTTAAGAATTTTCAGCTATTTGGAAACTTAACTATGAACTATGTATACTTTTAAAATTACTTCAAGCAATCTCTTGTTCTAATTTGCAATTTGTTTTAGTTTGTTTCAAATTATATTACTTTCCATATTCACATATCCATATATGAATATATATATATATATATATTGAATATATAAGTATACATGTTGATATTAATACCATAAGCTTCTGTATTTTCAAAAATGCTTAAAAACAGAGAAAATAAATTAATATAATAAAGGACAGAGCAAAAAATACATGAAGAGATCCATGGTTCCAGATATATATGTAGCAGAGGGATGGACTTATATGGCATCAATGGGAGGGGAGATCCTTGGTCTTGTGGAGGCATGATGCCCGAGAATAGGGGGATGGATGCTAGAGAGGTGAGGTCAGAGTCTCTGAGTGGATGGAGGAGCACCCGCATAGGGGCAAATGGGAGGAGGCATGGGATGGGGGCATTGCAGAAGGGAAACAGGGAAGGGTTATATCATTTGAAATATAAAAGAATAAAATGATTACTAAAAATGTAAATCTGGGCTTCCCAGATATTTAAATGTATTTATTTATTCACTAATTTAAGAATTCTTTATAAATACTATTAGTTGAAATGGTCTCCTTCAAAAACCTACATGGTGTCATTATAATAATATCAGGCAGTGGACCTTTGAAAAATGATTTAAGTTATGATCAAGACATCTCTTTGAAGATCTTTGTTTAAAAAAAAATTTCCCTGTCAGTATTCTGAGTATTCCATGTTCAATCATGTGAAACATCAAATGGCAATTGTTCTCTACCTTAAGATGATGCAAGTTTCGAGTATCTTCTTAGGAACGAGACACAGTCTTCACACAACTGTCAAGATCACAGGCTCCTTGGACTTGGACTTTATATTTCAGATATAAAATACATAGCTTTTCTATAAAAATCCCTCATTATGCATTACTTCCATAACAGAAGAAACACAGTAGATCTACATGCAAAAGATAAGGAACAATTAATATAATAAAGGACAGAGCACAAATTTTTATTAAAAAATGATAACCAATATGTAATTTTGTAACAAGTTACAACTTTCAAGATTTCCAGGGTATAGAGATCAACTCTTAGGTTATACCACATATATTAATTAGCAAGATTAAGAATTCCTGTTTCTTGGGCATTTACCAATATCTTTTAATCCAGAAAATAATCTGGAGATGCTAAAACTTATCAATAAGCCCTACGATTCTTTCTATTATTACTGTAAAGTCAAGTCCGCTGACCTTTGCAGTATTCCTAACCTTAGCAATGAGAAAAGTATGTTAATGCTAAGGGATAGTAATATGATAATTTTGTGATTCAAAACAAAACTCAATGAAATAATATTAATACTTAACCTTTAAAAATCTGTTTTCTCTTGCTGAAGTACTTGTAGTCTGTTAAGATAGTTTTATTAGGCTAAAGTTAAAAACTATGTTGAGAAGAAGAAATTCCATATTAAGTTCATAGGTTAATATCCAATTATAGTCATTTTTTCATTCAAAGCTTCTTTCAAGATATTTGAGTGTTTAATAACCAGAATATTTTTGTTCCTTTAGTTTTTTTTAAGAATGTGAAATCATAATTCTGTTATTTTAAATAATAATGTTAAAATAAGCATAATCACTTCACAATTCATCTGAGCATCATTATGACTAGAGATCACCATAATGACTCCTTATAAACAGTTATTTAATTTCAATGCATTCTATGACATCTTATTCAGGAAAAGGAAACCCAGGGGTCAAGAAGCAAAGCTGAGGATTCTTTTTATAATCTTTGTAAGTGATTTGGATAATGACTGCTGCTGCTCTATTGTTGTCCTGTTGCACACTTAATCTATGACCTGCACAAAGTAGAGCTTACTGCCAAATATTATACAAAAATATTAACAGGCCCTGTTTATATCATTTCTTCAATGAGTTTATCTGTCCAAAGTCAGTTAGAATCTTCAAGAAAACAGTATCAGGAAATATAAGCCATGTAACTAAGGTAACACTGAGAATGACACACCCAAACTTTGTGTACAAAAGCAAAATTTAGTCTAATTTGAATAATATAAGACAAAATTTAAATCAAATGGGAGATGGCTAAAGAGAGATAATATTTCTGATTTGAAACTGGAAAACTTATTTTAAAAGTTGTGATTATTTTAGATAACAGAAATTATGTGGTGTCAAGCTTAATTTTAATTTTACTGTAAAATTTCTGGACAAATATGAGCACATCAATGTAACCAAATAACATTAATATTAATATTTAGGTATTTGGAATTTGAAAATTAATGGTCTTCCACAATTGACTAATTACAAATAAAGCCACATTTAACCTCATTCCTAGATACCTTTCTTTGAAGATATCGTGAGTTGTCATGTTCACATGATCTCTCTCTGCATGTTCATCATTAGTATGTAGAAAGGCTACTGATTGTTTTAAGTAATTTTGTATCCTGATACTTTGATGAGAGTATTTTCATTCAGAGGGATTTCTGGTGGAATGTTTAAATTGTCTTATGTATAACACCAATCATATAGCAATAGGAACAATTTATCTTCTTACTTTTATCCCTAAAATTTCATTCTCTTGTTTTATTGCCCTAACTAGGGTTTCAAGAATCACTACTATTTCTAGTTCTTTAATATCATTCAGTAGGTTTTAAAGCTTAAAACACTAGACTGAAAGGTAGTCAGAACTATTGACAGCCTTAACATTGTTCAAATATTAATGAGATTGCTTTGCGTTTTTCTCTATTATAAATGGTGTTGGGTGTGTGTTTCTCATAGAAAACTTTTATTATTTTGAGGCATGATCCTTCCAGTTCTACAATCCCTATGTTTGTCATGAAGGCACATTAGATTTTGTCATATATTTCTTTTGAATCTATTGAGATGTGCACGTTATTTTTTTCTTTAACATCATTTTTATGATTTACTACATTTATTGAATTGAATATGTTAAATCCTTGTATCCCTGGGATAAAGCCAACTTAATTGTAGTAGATGATCTTTGAAATTAGCACATAGATATAACACTTGCCCCTTCCCTTTCTTCTCTCCGAAACTTTCGTTATACCACTCCTTAATTTCTTTTAAATTCATGACCTCTACTTCTTTCATTATTGTGCACACACACACACGCACACACACACACATACAGATAATGACGTAATATGTTTAATATTGCATGCATGTATACGATTTGATTGCATAAATTTTGGTGTCAACTCATGCTGGCACATATACAGCAAAATTCCTATCATCTGTGCCTCAGGAAATCGTAGTGGAAGAGCCAGCAGAAAGGATTGAAAAGCCAGTGAAAGGAAAGTGTGCTGAGAGATAAAATCTTTTAAAAATGTCAGAGTAGGTACAAACATGGATATCTCTGGGCTCAATTGGCAACATTTAGTAGAAAATCTTTGCATTATTTCTATCAGGGATATTGGCCTACACTTTTGTTCTTACAATAGTATCTTTACCTGGCCTTGGCATTAGAGAAGTAATGGCATTGTAGGGTGAGGTTGAAAATGTTCTTTTTAACTTCATTTTTAAATAAATTATTTTAGAAATAATTGCTATAGTTCTTCTTTATAAGTCTGATAGAATTCTGCTGTGACTCTATCTGAACTTGCTCATTCTTAGACAATTTCGTTCCTCTTAATCTTGTGGTTTATTACAGATAATTTTTAATTTCAATTATAAAATAATAACCCATTTATGTCCCCAAAGTTTAGATCATATTGTTCCTAAAATTCAGAGTAATCACATGACTGTGTTATTCTGGAAATGAAATGAACTGTCCTGGAAGAGATAATTCACAACTCTACTTAGGCTTTGTCTTAAACCAATGCCATTCTTTGACAGTATATTCTAATCGAAGCTCTCTATATTTCTGACAATATTCACATAGGAAATACCTCAAGGTAATACTAAACAAGACAGAAATTAGACTCAGAATTAATACACAGTGTGTATAAAAAGGCTGGTGTGAGGACAGTTGGAAATAATCCAAACATTTTAAAACATTTTGTGAAGTTCGCCCAGTTTCTTCAATGCAGTATTTGAAAATATCAAAGCTTTTCAAAGCAACAGATCCATGCCCAAGCATACTATGACTAAAACTGGGTTAAGTAAGATAAGATTTAGTAATAGCTATGGCAAACATACTCTAAATTCAGAAATAAAACTAAAGATCAGAGTAAGGAAAACAGAAAAGGGCTTTAAGCAAGAGTATCATTTTCTAGGAAACAGGGAATGACAATCTCCCTTGCTGCTCTCACACGTTTGTCTCTTAGAGGATATTGCTGTCACCCAAAACAAAGAGATATTCATATCATACATTTTAGAGAACTTCAGCAAAATTCTGCATCAGATAGAAATCTAGGTTACAGACACATGAAACAAACTGAAAGAATATTGAATATTGGCTGGCATAAAGAGGCTATCATTAATACACGTGGAGAAGCAGTCACATCCCAACCCAGAATTTTTATTAAGAAACAAAAATGATAACACAAATATCCTCGGGTCATTCTTATTCTTAAAAAGAACATTATGTAATATTTTTATTTCTTAGAGAATTTCATATAATGCATCTAGATGATATTCACTCTCATTACTGTCAGAATAATCACACCCCTGAGGTTTTACAGTCTCCTTTGGAAGTTGTGTTATAGATACATTAATTGTAGCACACAATCTAAAGTCAATTGATTTCTCTAATTTGATCAAGTGTGGCTTTCTAGGAAGAATAGAGAGGAAAATACATGGACTCAGTTGGTATGGGGGAGCAATAGATTAATGTGGTAGAGGACAACCCAGTTTTTAATGGAAAGCGGAAGGCATAAATGACCCTAGGAATGAATGAATTTATCTATCTATCTATCTATCTATCTATCTATCTATCTATCTATCTATTTATTTATTTATTTATCTATTTATATCTATCTATCTATCTGTCTGTCTGTCTGTCTGTCTTTCTGTCTGTCTCTCTGTCTATCTGCATGTCTCTCTCTCTCTCTCTCTCTCTCTCTCTCTCTCTCTCTCTCTCTCTCTCTCTTTATTAATAACTGCAGATTTTATTCCCCTTCTGGTCCACCCTCTGATTGTTCCACATCCCACACCTCCTCCCTGCCCATGGTCTCCACATGGATGTCCCCACCCCAATCCCACTTCACCAGACCTCTAAACTTCCTGGGGCCTCCAGTCTCTTGAGGGTTAGCTGCATCTTCTCTGACTAAACCCAGACCCAGCAGTCCTCTGCTGTATATGTGTTGAGGACCTCATATCAACATATGTTGCCTGGTTGGTGTTCCAGTATCTGAGAGATCTCAGTGGTTCAGGTTGATTGAGACTGCTGGTCCTCCTAAAGGGTCACCCTCCTCCTCAGATTCTTCCAGCTTTCCCCTAATTAAAACTCTGGTGTTAGCAGCTTCTGCCTGTTGATTGGGTGCAAATATAGGCATCTGACTCTTTCAGCTGCTTGTTGGGTCTTTTGGAGGGCAGTCATGATAGGTCCCTTTTTGTGAGCACTCCATAGCTTCCATTATAGTGTCAGGCCTTGGAGCCTCAATCCATTTAGAAATTAAATATTGTATTATGGCTACTTAATACATCAGCACCCTGACTAATATTCTAATATTTCCTACCAAATTCTCCCTCCCTCCCCCCTCTCTCTCTCGGTGCATGTATGTTTCTGTGTGTGTGTGTCTGAGTATGTGTGTGTGTGTTTGTGTGTGTGTATGTGTATACATGTGGTGTGACTGAGTATAATATAATTTTGTAGAAGATATTGGTAGCTTTCGAATTATCTTTTACATCTTCTTCATACAGAGTGTCATATTTTTGCTCTTTCTGTACTCAGTGCTCCATACATCTCAAATTTTCAATATGACTGTCCTTTTAACATATACTCACAATACAATATCTATTGACTGGCAAAAAAGGGACCAAACTAACAGGTTTAAATAGACAGTAATTGAAACAACTTGAGCAGTTGAAATGTTCCTTTTTCCAGTTCTGCTTATATTTTGAGTTGTACCAAAACTAACTGAAGTATGTTGCCTTATTCTGTTGGTATAAGAAGAGAAGTTTCAATTGTCCTGATCTACATAGTAAGACACAATTGCACTTTTTCTAGCTAAATGGTTCCGACTTATGAAAAACCTTTTGTTGGTATTCTCCTCTTTGCCCATCATGTAATATATAACCATAAATCAGTTTCTGAAATGAGAACTATTTTAAGACATTTGAATTTGGACCACTGCATTAATAGAGCATCACTATCGAATGAACTAGCTCTTTTTTCTTGTTTAAAAATGATCTTATTCTACAAATGTGTTGATCTCTTTATATAATAAAACATGAATATTCAATTTTTTGATTTTGTAAACTAATGCCTACAATATCCAACTCTAATACTAATTATATGGGGTGAAACACAAAACAGATAACATTAGGTTATATGTTACAGTAAACTTATGTTTCATTTCAACCTGGATGAGGCAACACATTACAATTGTTTTACAAAGATCACATTTAAAATTTTTTCACTACATAGTATACTTTTCTAGGATAGGTTTAAATTTATAGAAAACTTGATCAGAGAGCACTAAAAGATTTTATAGTCAACTTCACTCACCACAAATACTCAACCCCCCCAAATATCTGCATTAACATAATGAACTTTTTGAAATTGATGATTCAGTTCTGACATATATTTTAACTAAGTGCACATAAAGTTTCATTATCATTCTTTCTGTTAGACAGTCCATTAGTTATGATGAATCCAATGTCTGTGTATCCACTGTTAACAGACACATAAGTAATAGTCTTCCTGTCCTTCAAATACCTCATGTAGCACATGTCTATCCATTCCTTCTGACCAAGCAAGTATCTAGCAAACTCTAATGCTGTCCCTATTTCTACAGTTTTGGCTTTTCCAGAATGCCATAAAGTTTGAGTTATATATTATGTAGTCTTTTTAGACTCTTTTTTCATTTGATGATATCAATTTCAACTTTGTATCTTTCACGTTTATAACACAGGCATCTTAAGATTTACTCCGTAGCAGTATAAGGGGAAGTCTTCACATTTGCTTCACACATTGAGATACAGAACATTTATTTGAATTTCATCAAACACAAACAGATGACCACCATAAACATTTCTGTGCATGTGTTTGACATAAGATCAACCCCATCATTTATTTTTTGGAGGGGGATAAAGCTAGAAACAAAAATCTTGTGAGTTATGGTAATAAGCAGCATAGTAGTTTCATAAGAAATTGCTTAAGTGTCTTTTCAGGTAGCTGTCATAATCTGCATTCACAGCAGATACAGTCGGATAAAGTTCCTGTGGTTCCATATCTTTAGACAAATCACAGTGTCTAGTGTCTGGAATTGAACCATTCTAATGAGTAGGGCATGGTACCTGTTCATTGTTTCTACTTGTACCTCCCTCATTTTTTTTTTCTGTCAAAGACTTTTTTTTTTATTGCTGTTGTTGATTACTTTTTTCTTTTGTTTAATTGGATATTTTCTTTATTTATATTTAAATTTTATTGATCTTCTCAGTTTCCCTCCCTCCCAGAAACACTCTATCAATCCTCCCTCCCCTTGTTTCTATGATGGTGTTCCTCCAACCACCCACCCTCTCCCACATCCCCACCCTCAATTCCCCTACACTGGAAAATCTATCCAGCCATCAAAGGACCAAGGACATCTCCTTCCACTGATGCATAACAAGGCCATTATCTGCTACATATGCAGCTGGAGTCATGAATACTTCTTTGTTGATGGCTTAGTCCCTGGGAGTTCTGGAGGGTCTGGTTGGTTGATATAGTTGTTCTTCCTAGGGGCTTGCAAACACCTTCAATTCCTTCAGTCCCTTCTCTAACTCCTCTATTAGGTACCATAAGCTCAGTCCAAAGTTTGGCTGCGAACATTTGCCTTTATTTGTAAGGCTCTGGCAGGGACTCTCAGGAGACAGCCATATCAGGCTCCTTTCAGCATGCACTTCTTTGCTTCCATAATAGTGTACCTCCCTCATAATGCATGATACTATGCATCTTTTTATTCATATTTGAAATATATCCTCTCTGGTGAAATATCTATACAGAATTATGATTCCTTTTAAAGATAATCACTTGCAGTCTTTCTATGAGAAATTTAGAAGTTCTTTGTACATGTAATAAATCTCACTGACATATTTCTTTATGCCATACTTCTCAAAGCTGTTGTTTTAAACTTTAATTAAATATAAATGAATTTTTTTCATTCATAAGTTATGCTTTAGAGATTCTACCTAGGAAGTCATTGCTAATGTGATTAAGTTCTTCTGTCCATAAGTACTAGGAAATTTTATGTTTTTTGTCTTTCACTTTTTGTGTTTGTTACTAAAGATGCTATATCTGCCTCTGATTTCAAGCTTTTTCTCTATTTACTTGCACTTTATTAATTCTTTGAGAATTTCCCGTAATGCATTTCCATTTTTGCTCTCTCCACCAACTTATCGCAGATATATTCTCTTCTTTGTTATCCACTCTACTCTGTTTCTTTTGTTTTTCCTATCATATATATTTTATGCTGTCTATATATTCCTGGATGTTAGGCCTTCACTGGAGGGTAGTCTATACACCAGAGCCTGGACTCTTAATGAATACTGACTCTGTTTTCTACTAGAAGCCATCCATTTCCAATAGCTTAGTAACAAGGAGTAGCACTTTTTTCCCCCACCTTCACTCTCCATGATGAAATTTTGTCTATCCCAATCCTGAGTAAGTTTTATACATGCTGCTTGAATTCTTGAATACTTGAATTCATATACTTAACTACCATATTATATCCATCCAATGCTGTTTCCTTGTAATCATCCACCCTATGGCTTTAAGAATCTTTTACCCTTGCTTCTGAAATTTTAGGTTAGGGATATGTTTAGAAATTCTAGCCTGTTTAGATGTAGGTTCTCTATTTTAATAGTGGTGAAATGCATGGGATTCATCTTATAGCATGGACCTTCAATACAATCAGAAAGTAGTTGGTTACTCCAATGATGGCCCTGCCACTATTGGACTAGCAGACCTATCTATTCAAGATTGTTGCTATTGTAAATTGGAGGGTTCACAGAAGGGTACGATTAGTTATTCTTTTTATCCTTTGGTGATATGCCTAGCACCTTCATCACATTGAGAACTATTTAATTGTAATAAAGCTTCCAGTTAAATACCAGTATGGTAACTCTATGTCCTTAGATACACATGTATTATTTTTTTAACAATAGGGTCTTACCACCAATTTCTGGAGGGTATTTAGATATCTAATTGTAACTTTACTCTTTTAAACTACTATCCGACCTCAGCTTATGCAGTTGCCTTTGTGCATGTGTCAAACTTCACATGAGTGCTTCTGTGTGGATCTAACTCTTGGTTCTATTCAATCTCATTGATTGATATCAAATTTAGTCTTGTTTTTTTGTTTGTTTGTTCATTTTTTACCTTCTGATTAATTTAATAAGTTCAGAAATATTATGTAAAATATTGTTGCATAAATTTTTATGATGTAAACAAATGTCTAATTGATCTTGAGAAGAAGTCAAATAAAGAACAAACTAGTGATTATACCGAAGTTCAGGCTGGTGAATCAATGATATTATTAGAGCTACTCACAGCAGTACAGATCAGGGGCTACTTATAAGAGTCTCCATGATGAATTATTCCATGTGAATATTCCATGAATATTCCATATGAATACTGCCACACTGGAGATTTCTTACAGAACGGTTTACAACATGGAGTACAGGGTAGCCAAGACTCCTGGAAAGCTTAAATCATTTTTCTTCCAAGTAATTTGTTACTGTTTCCATAACATTGGAGGAGGAAGCCTTGTGATTTTCTTTGACCCCCTGAAACTTGTGAGCTGCTTAATTTCTGAATCTCATGTGTTTTATGATCCTCTCCAGAAAGACTTATGTTAATTCATAGGAAATTGCTACAAAAATAGTTTAATTTTCCTTTTATGTGTATTTTGGTATTCTTTCAATATTATTATGCATTAAGCTAGAAACCAAGTTCCACCTTTCATTACATTAAGGTTGAAATAATTGTTCCCTGGTAGGAAAATATTTGTTAGTTAAGACTGATTCTTTAGAAAGTCTTGAACATGTCTAATCGAATGGGAGAGACTTCTAAATATAGAGGTTCGTGTGTGTGTGTGTGTGTGTGCTAAACTTTATGATAATTTAGAAAATGATATAATTTTATGTACTAATCTTAAAACTAATAACAGGTAGTAGTTATCATTCCATATATCTTACTTTTTTCTATTTTATATTTAATTCTTAATAGCCTTTCAAAGATGTGTTTCAGCATTTAGATAGATAGACATCTCCAAATGAACTGATGTAACTCACTTAATTTCCTGTACACAAACTGAGGAATTAATGATTTATTTGTAATTTGCAAGATAATGATATATGTTGTTATTCCTGAAATATTGCAGTGGGTTCTAAACTTATTTAGATATCTTCTAGAGTGCTTAATCCACACACCACCATTATTTTTAAGTTCACACAGAAGCCAACAAGGGCTGTTGTTGTTGCTGCTATTGTTTTGTTTTAAGAGATATTTCTTTCTTTTATCCAATTGTTGATAAATTTTTGTGAAATAAGTATCTGGTAGTACTCTTTTCAAGCAAGGAAAAATAGTTTATAAACTTGAGGCATGATAAAGAATCATTACATTTTCTTTCCTTTTGCCTAATATGTATATCATCAAGAATCCATTTAGCTAGCACATCACTTACATATGACGCCTGAGCTAGTGATTTGTTTTTCATACACTTAATGTCTGTCTTTGTTACATTGTATTTATGTCACATCCAATAATCATGCTTCATCTGATACTTCTTTTTACATCTGTGACTATTAGTACAGCAACTTTTATAGTTGTTGATGCTTGGAAGAATGATGAGTACTTGTCAACTGCCTGAGAAAAGCACCTTTGGAAAATGTAAATGCTGAAGACAAAACAGAATATTTTAGATTTGTATGAAATCTGTTATGTATATCACCAATGCCCTAAAACCTGCAAATAAAACAGGAACAAGCCAATGTTACTTTCAATGGATAATTACTCTATTAGCTATTTAAAGCATATTAGGATTAAACATATAGAATAAAATCATAATATCAAATTCTTCATATTTGCAAGGATAACCATGTACACATAAAATGTGATAGAAGCAAGCATCAAAAAATAACAGAAAATTCATGAACTGAAGAACTCAAACATGTGAATTTGCTTGCTTTTAGGACGCCAAGTGATTTTATACCCTGCTATTACAGAAAAGGAGAAGATAACTTATTTATTCTTTTGCCTTTAGTAGTTTATTAAAATTTAAAAATTGAATTCATACTTCTAATGTATATTATATAAATGCCAAAATGTGATTAATGTTTAAGTTATGAAGAAGCAATATATAATTAGATTTCTCAAGATGTGCTCTGTCCTATTTGGTAAAGTGAGTTAAACTACACAAAATAGTGGTTATTGCTAGAAATATTTTCAATAATGTCTTCAAAGTGTAAATAATTTCCTAGTGGCTCAATTATGGTATCTGATCATTCTTCTCCATTTGGATTTGTCCTGAGATTTAAATATAGAATTATGCAAACTGTGTAAGGGAACAAATATGTTTGATATCCTTGAAGCCTGTGATCTTGATCTTATTACTTGGATGACATTATTCAAATTATGACAATAATGGTATTTATGAAAATTATGTAGGGTGTCAGATAAAAGGTGTGCTCATTATAGGATTAATACTGAGTACAATAACCTAGTCTGTAACATCTAATAAGTTATCGGCCCATGACAGGACCCAGGAATCAAAAATCCACAGTTCACTGGAACATATACAAGGTTTAGTTTCTTATTTTTGCAAAAGGAAAAGGGAATGTGCTAATATAGGTAACTCCATGGTTACTTCATTGAGTGAGATTTATGTGTTGTTTTAAGAAAGACAAAAAAAACTGACTAGTAGTACTTAGTAAGTAAACTAATTACCTATAGCTTTTTGCAATTTTTTTGTTTGTTTGATGTAAGTGTAGTTCTTTCAAATCAGAAAATATTTTGCACCTAGAACTGTCAATTTAGAATTGATGTTTTCAATTGTAAACAAAGGTTTAGGATTTTTTATGTTTATATGTTCCTATACATATACTCTGTTCTATACATCTATACATTGAGAACCTGTTCAGATGCACCTTTTTTATGTTTATATATACCTATGTTTAGATGCACCTGGGCATTTTACATGAATTAGAAATGAGTCATGAATATTAAAGAGACAGGGGGAGTACATGAGATGTTTTGGAGGGAGAAAGGATAAGGAGATACTATATATATATATATATATATATATATATATATATATATATATATAGCAAAACTTCACTACTGTGGTATCTTGGCATCCGTAGAAGATAGTCACACAATATGTAATGTATAGAAAACACAGGTACCACCACATCACTATTTCATAACAATTAGTATAGTTTATCATTTTTAAAATACCAATATTTTAGTAAATTATTTTGATGCTACTTTTCAGCAATTCATGTTTTTCTTTATTTTTTTATTTGAGAAAAGATTAAAGATAAAAATAATACATTTTCCCTTATAAGTCATCAGTTTAATGTTAAATGTAATGCATTTCTATATAGTCTTAAAACATAATGGGAGGGTGGGGGAACACCCTCATAAAAGCAGGGAAAGGAGGATGGGATAGGGGACTTTAGGGGGAGAAATCAGGAAAGGAGATAACAATTGAAATGTAAATAAAGAAAAGATACAACAATAAATAAATAAATAAATATATAAATAAATGAATAAATAATCCTAGAATCCTCAAGCACAGGAATTATTACAAATACTTTAACTTTGTGTTTAACTCCCATATTTCATACTCTAAATTAGAAAATCATAAAGAACAAAAGCTTTGTTTGTTCATTGGCAGAATGGGAATAATGCGATGCTTTTAGATACTTTGGAATATCATTCTTTATTATAATACATTTCATATAATGATCAATTGGGATTGTAGTAATAAGGTCACTTATATTTATTATTCCTCTTTGATCTTATATTTTCTTGAAGTATTATAAATCTAATTTATTACCTTGTACTAATTCATTTTCTCAGTTGTGAATTCCAGAAACTGACCCTAATAACTTGAGCAGAACAAGAGTTATGACAGCATATTATGCATAACTTTCAAAAATCTATGGAAATTGAATTAAAAACAGCTTAAATACTGAAGACTTTAAAAAAAAAAACCTGTTGATTAGAGAAACAAAAGCTGAGGTCTTCATTACCAAGAAGAGTGTGTGGTCACTGCTAGGTGTTAGAGCTGCCTCCATGGTAGAAATTTCTAATCTAGCCTTTCCTCTTTACACATCCCTTATAGAACCAAACCTTTGTGAAGGTAGCTCTAATAGTTCACATCTAAGACATGAGCCATAATATAGCTGCCTGGTGTTTAGAAAGGCCATTATCTAAACTTTCTAACCACTGTGCCTGGATGGACTCATTGGTATAAGAGAGCACCAGTAGTGAACATGAACATTCAAGGTGCAATTCATCACAAGTTGGTGGAAAAATATGAATTTTGAGGACAGGCAGAAGTGAATTTCATCAATATTGTGAATTGTTTGTCTAGTAGCTTGTAACATTAATATCTCATGATTATTTTTATTCCCACATGGCCACCTGCTAAAATAGCACACACCATTTGAAATTTTGTTTTGAATATTTAGTGAGAAATTTTGTTTGAATATGGATGTTTCATAATAGCTAAATGTTCAATATTCCCACTTCCCAGAGAGAGAGGGAGGGAGGCAGAGGAGGAGGAGGAAGAAGAAGAAGAGGAGGAG
>NC_034594.1:7771865-7782762 GCF_900095145.1 Mus pahari | reverse complement strand
AGAAGAAGAAGAAGAAGAAGAAGAAGAAGAAGAAGAAGAAGAAGAAGAAGAAGAAGAAGAAGAAGAAGAAGAAGAAGAAGAAGAAGAAGAAGAAGAAAAGAGGAGAAAGAGGAGAGGGATATTGAGAATTCCATGTCTCCAAACAGTATTGAAGCTCTGTTTTGCATCCTTGGTTGACATTAATAAAACACTTCAAACTGAAGTGGGTGGATATTCCTTCCTGTTGCAAAGAGAACAAAACCCTCAACAAGGAGCAGCTGGAGAAAAGCATTGGAGAGGGGGAAAGCAGAAAATGAGGCATAGCTTCATCATTGAAATCCACAAAATGAACATAATAGAGAACACAGAAGAAATTTAACACATGTGGCTGCCGAGGCATACTCGAGTGATTTTATTGAGCTCAACAGGGGAAGTAAAACAAAAGGGTAAATTTTTGTATTTTGTGAGTCATGGCAAGAGTTTTAGCTAATATATTTAGAACAATTCCTTACAAAGTCCTATGAAACAAAATATAAGCAATAACTGTGGGATGACAGTTAACCACAGAACTTTCTTTATATTTTAATATGGGAGCGTGTAAGCTAATTTTTGATTTCAAAAATAACATTTCCTCACTACTTTTGCTAAAAAGTGCAAAGCTAGAAATCTGAAGACTAAATCCTAAATGCTCTGAGCAAGGTGAAAATTTCCCCCAAGTATAAAACCTTGAGTAGGAAATCAGATACATCAAAAGGTACAAATAAAAAGCAGATAAAGACAAGCTTTTGAAAGTAAGCCTCACAATTAACAGTGATTCGGCTATATAACTTGAAATGTGAGACTACTGCTACCACGGACTTGTATTGCTTTAAAGCTTGTAAGTTAATGGCACAAAAGATCATAGGCTTGCTGACTGTCAACATGAAGTCAAGCAGCAGACCGTGATGAATCTCTGATACCTTACTGACATAAAAGTTTCATCTGAGACTCTTGCTCCCCGGTTAATTAATGCAGTAGGGAGTGGACCTGGGCCCAGACAGATGCCTTTGCCATGAATTGCAGCAGAGGATTATGTCAACTTCAAAATGAATCTACCCTTCGGCATGATAAAATTTTTATTTATGAATGCGTGAGCTTACGTGTTTATCAATTATGTATTTTCTTCTTATCCTTGAAATGCAATAGGAGTTTTGCCTTACAAGGAAATGTATTTGAGGATCTTATAGAAGACCTCTTCTGACATAGATAGAGATGCCTTTAAAGAGAAGGTGAAGGTGAGTTTCATGACTTTGGTTAGCTGTCAGTCATGAAAGTTCCAAGTGACTAACAGTTCCCATTTTTAACCTGACAACAGATTGTCTTTGTTGTTTTGCTTTACAGTTTTAACTAAGACAAGGCTTGAAAATGCCCACACCCATGGAAGATCTGAATTTGTAAGAGGCTGAAACAGCAAAAGTCATCTGCCAGAAAGCACAAGAAGTCCACATTGCCTTCAAGGCAAAGTCATGTGCATGTTATCAAAGGACAATTAGATGTGAGATTCTGTGTACAGTTTTTAGATACAAAATGAAGGAGCATAAATCTCTACTATGAGAATGAAAGTAAGGGGGGGGGACAATAAGTCCTATGTAGCAGGCTTAGAAATAGCCCCATCATTGGACAAAAAACCAGACTGGCTCTGTGTTTTAAGCATGCTGTCAGGACTTGTGTGTTTTTTCACCCCTTTCTCCCTTTTCTTTGTATTTGTTGACTGTCAAAATAGAAATCAAAAATTCACAAGTACTTGAAGTTTAATCACAGTGCTATATATTAGTTAACACTACAGAATTACTTATCATAAATAGTAGATGTTGCTCATAACTATCCTCTGTAATTGTATGTATTTACAGTCAGCTACAGAGAATTCTGGCAAGGTAATAATTAGGAACAATTTGCAAAGACAAACAGTATTTATAGCAAGATATTTTGAATGTTACACAAAAAGAGCTACAGCGCAATTTTATTTATTAACTTGATGAGGTTACCTAGTGGTACACTTGGTGTTGAAATGCTTCCCTATCATGGAAAACAAAAACAAAACAAACAAACAAAACAAAAAACAAAAAAGAAATCCAGTTATATTATGAGAACCACAAAGGAGAAATTAAAATAAAGCAAACACATGGTCATTCTAATTTGTACCGTCAAGACATATATATAAATATGTATTTTTATATAAGCATATATAAATATATATTGTTTGTGAAATCTACTAAGATTATATGTCTCATTTGTTAATTCAAAATAATTACATTCAGTAGCATATTAAGAAGCATATTACATATATAACAACCTTCAAATCTAGCGTAATATAGAAAAAGAGTTGTAGTTCCTTCTGTTAATATCAGTGAGGAACCACTATTACTACCATCGTGTTAGACTGCTGTTACATATCTCCTTACAAAGCCAATAGAAGCAATAAAAAGTCAATTTTTTTCTAGAATAAAAGCCTATGAAATATTTTAGAAAAATAATATTTTAATAAAATAAATTGCACTGTTACTGAAGAAATAATTAGTAGCATAACATGATTGATTAAAGGGTGCTGTATAAAGTAGTAGCAAACTTCAAATTTCACAGGCACAAAAATAACCAGAAGTGAATCAGTTTCAGAAAAATGCATTTGTTGATTTTAATAAGTAGTTAGACACATTGTACTCATGTACATAATACCAACTTCAAAAGACTATGAATGTGGGAGGACTGGGCATCAAGATGGCATGCAAAGCTGATGCCTGATTTAAATTCCTGGAACACTCATAGATGTTAAATGAGAGACTTAAGTTCACAATGCTGTCCTCTGACCTAAACCTACACCTTCATGTGAGACCCTACACAAATCACACATACACAGTGACAACAAATATTCTTTAGAAAAAGATTGCTAATGGTTGCTCTAAATAAAAGTTTAATATTTTATTGTTCAGCTAAAAAATGTCAATGTAAAATTCTTCTGGTTAAAACAACAACAAAATAAGAGTGCTGGAATTCAGCACAATTAGAGTAGACAGATGTTTGTCAACCTGCTCTTATGTGTTTTTAATGTTTGGTGGTTTGAATGGGAAATGTTCTCCATGAACTTGGGTAACTTGAACTCTTAGCCCCTGACTGTCGATGCTATTTAGGGATGTTACAATCCTCTAGCCTTATCAGAGGAGGTAGAGCAATTGGGTCTGGATTGGTGTGTTTGTAACCTCAGTCCTCTTCTAGTGTGTTCTTTCTGTTTCCTATGTGTAGCTGAGCTTTGATCTTGCAGCTGCTTCTTCTGGCTGCCTCCTGCCATGCCTCTTCTGCCCTTGTGGACTCTTCCTCTGGAATCATAAGTTGAAATAAATGTTCAACCTGAAGTTGCTTCTGGTCATGGTATTTTGCCACAGCAACAGAAAAGTACCTAACACAAGAGGAAGATATTAATTCCTAAAAACATAAAGAATGAAAGAAAGCAAAATAAAGTGATTATTAAAAAACAAAATAAATATACATTACTCTATTGATTTAGAAATCCTAAACAGTTGGAAAAAATTTATCCCTAGTACATGGCAAGTTTAAGGCAAGCTTGTGTGCAAGGTTGTTCTTTGTGGTAATAAAGGAATAGAAAGAATTATGTTTACCAGTGAAATATGTTGTTAGAACAAATTTAGTTGCCAAGAAATCATGACCTGTCTTTTGCAGTCCCATTTGAATGGCATTACAAAGAAAATTTACCTAAGTTATCAAAGAGACACATGTAATGGCTCATGTTGATTGTCAATATGAATGCATAGTAAAGCCATAGGAGGTTATGAAACACAGCTCTGGTTGTTGGCAGAGTGCAGAGCACTTTTGTATACAATAAGAGTTATGTATGGTAGGGCTGGATTTCCTATTCCCTTGCCCTAAGGCACTCAGGGTGATGCTGCTCCTTCATCTTATCCCTCACTACCTGCAGCATTCAGGAGAGCTAGCATTGTACCTCTCCTGGGCAGCACAGTACAGCTGGCCCTGGTGGAAGGGGTGCAGGCGAGTCAGCCCTGAGGGCGAGACCATGAGAGAGCTGACGCTGCCATTCCTTTGGGGTAAGATGATGTGGATGATGATACCCTCCCTGCTTGCCACACACTCAGAACCACGACTCTGAATCAACATACCCCAAAATCTACATTATCTCCAAATGGTTGGAATATGTGAAAAGGCCAGTCCTGCTAACGCAAAGCAAAGCGGCAGGTTCTCTATGACACAAGGCAGCAATACAACAGGATAACCAGGGGGAGTCACAACGAGGATAAAATATTGATGAAATCCGAGTCAGGAGAGAGGGCCTAAGAGTATAAGAGCAGGAGAGTTGATGCTGCCTTCTGCCAATGGAGGCAATGGGATCTCCTTGCCCCATCAATGGCTCTATTACAAAGGAAAGCAGGCCCTGCAACATGTATGGGCAATCAAGTGGAGGTGGCACTAGTGAGACAGCCCCAAGGTATTTAAGAGTGGTAGAACTGTTCCAGCTCCTTCCAGGCTGCAGCACTTGGGAGAGTGGGCTCAGTGTCTTGACAGGGAAACACAATAGAGCTGGAAGTGCAGACATGGGCATGGATTAGCCAGCCCCAAGGGCATGAGAGCAGGAGAGTTGATCCCATCTACTGCCAACGGAGGCATCAGGTAACCTAGCTAGGACAGTGTGGAGAGCTCACTCTGGAGGTGCAGCTAGGACAGNCAGCTAGGACAGTGTGGAGAGCTCACTCTGGAGGTGCAGCTAGGACAGTGTGGAGAGCTCACTCTGGAGGTGCAGGTAGGGAAAGCTGACATCCTGATCACCTGTGATATCACCCAGACCCAGATCCATGACTCTGATTTGGCCTACATCAAAATCTAAATCATTTGAAAATGGTTGGACATGTGAAAGGGCCAGTCCTGCAGATCCATATTTGTAGGACCTCCAGGACACAGGGCAATAGCACAACAGTCTAGCCACGAGGAATCCCAATGAAGAACCAATACCAAGGATATCATATAAAAACAGAGATCTTGAACAAAACCAATGACTCCTTACAAGGAACTTAGCAAGTAAAGATGTGTGGACAGAGGAATATACTGTAGGGCACACTTTGACATACTACAGCTGCTGCAGTGAGAAAATTTCTATGCTTCTCTCTCTGTCTCTGTCTCTGTCTCTGTCTCTGTCTCTCTCTCTCTCTCTCTCTCTCTCTCTCTCTGTCTCTGTCTCTCTGTCTCTCTGTCTCTGTCTCTCTGTCTCTGTCTCTGTCTCTCTCTCTCTCTGTGTGTGTACATGCATGTCTCTCTGTGTGTCTCTGTGTGTGTGTGTTTTATTGGAAGGAGGTTGCAAGGGTAAAGAGTGTATATAAAAAGATGGTGAGATGAGGAGGAGTGGGGTGCACAATGTGCAACTCACAAAGATCAATCAAACATTTGAAAAACTTACATGTTATCTTCAGTAATACTGTATTACATTCAAGTTCTTGTGGGTAAATAAGTGTAACAGCAGTAGCTCATATAGGATTATAAGACTGCAGCAACTATCAACCCAAAGGAAAATATCTTATGTCTGTCACTGGGTATGGTGGTTTGAATATTCCTGACCCATGCGGAGTGCAATATTAGGATGTATGGCCATATTGTAAGAGGTGTAGCCTTCTTAGAAGTGCGTCACTTTGAGGGGCTTTGAAGTGGACTTTAAGGGGCTTCTCTGTTCAATCTGTACCTACTGTGTAATGAGACCCTCCTGTCTGCCTACAGAAGACATTGTCATTCTGGGTGTCTTTAGATTAAGGTATAAAACACCCAGCTTCTTCATGTCTGCCTAGTCACTGTCATGCCTCTCACTATAATGATAAAGGACTTTGAAACTATAAGCCAGCCCCAACTAAATGTTGACCTTTATAAAATTTATCTTGGTCATAGGGTCTCCTCACAGCAATAAAAATCTAAGACAGAATTTGGTACCAGAGACTGATGTATTGCTGTGATCGGCCTGACCATGTTTTCATTTTGAGGAATGTGGCTTTGGGACTGTAGATTTGGAAAGCAGTAGGAAAGTCTAAGTGGGGCTTAATGGGCCATTCTAGTAGGAATATGGAAAACAGTGGTACTGGGGATGATTTGAACTTTAGACATCTGTCTCATGAGGTTTCAGAAAAAGAAAACTTATAATGCATTGACTAGAGATTGTTCATGATATTTTAGTAAAGAAAGTGGCTGGATTTTGCCTTTTTCCAAAGAGTCTGCCTGAGGCTATGGTGAAGAAATTCAGATTAATTTCACTGAAAAGGAAAGTCTAAAAATAATCCAGTTTGGACTCTTTGGGGCTGACTCTTCTGAGTAGTGTTTTGATAAAGCATAGCAAGCTTAGAAAGGAAAATAAATAAGTATTAAAGGAATACCAGGAAATGTGCAATAGAGCTGAATTCTATGCTCAAGATTATTAAATGGAACTAAGAAAATGGTGAGCTTGTGGCAAGATCTCACTCAGCTAAGCTTATTATTTATGAGTTTATAGTTGAACAGGTACAATTATATCTTGTTAGACATTATTATGACTGGGTTATTATTTTCATTTGGATATAAACGGAGATATGATCATATGTCAAATTGAGAAGGCATCAATTATAATAACTATTCTTGGTTGTCTCAATTATATGGGGAATTAACTGTGATCCAGAACACATAAAGATCTTGTGAAAAGTAAAGAAAGACTTAGGTCCAATATTGATTGCCCAGGCCCTTAATCCCAGGATTCCAGAGACAGAGGCATGTAGATCATCGAGTTCTAAATTCATCTACAGACCAAGATTCCAGAACAGCCAAGTTTAATTATTGAAATAGTTGGGAAATAGAAAGCTAGTGATGATGTAATAGAACAAAGGGGCCATATTCCATTCCCAGCAAGCAGCATAGTTTAGCAATTTTTGCTATGTGACTTTGGCTTTAGAGTCAAAGTTTGAAGGGGTTACTGGGAAAAAGGATACTAGTTAGCTTGAGCTAAGACATTAGAGGTGATTAAAAAGAGACCAGGATCACTGAGTTAAAATCTTCTTAGATGTGTTTTTTAAGAGCACAAAGAATCTGTGTTCCAGAAATAGACCTGGTTCTGGCAGCTGGACCTGGTAATGTATAAGAATAACCAAAGTGGTATTGGTTTTGAAGACATGAAGGGGTCATGAAGAGCTGGTGAGGCTAGTCACTATGAGAGGCCAGGAAAGGCCATTAGTAAAGGTGCAGCCTCATTTGCTGTTGTCAGCCCAAGACTAAAGCGGTCCTGCAAAGATATTGAGGATTGGCACCATAAAGAGACTCTATGAGGGGCTACTAGTAAATTCTCACTGCTGGGGGAGGACCCAGCATATTAGAAATTCAAGTGCCATGGGATGACCAAGAACAGCAGCAGCACTGGAGTAGAGTCAGCCAGAACCTAGAGTGATACCATGGGCAGGTCTGGAGAAGTAACCCCAACCCTTTGGAAAAGTCCAGAGATAATGTGTAGATCCCAGACTTTGGAAGAAGAAGCTGTGAAATTGAAGGTGCCTTGGATACCCTAAGATATAAAAGATGCCAGAGTCATGGGTTATCTGCTGAGGAATTCTCTACCAGGGAGTAAAAGCAGCCCAAGAAAAAAGAAGTCTGTTGCAGTCAACATATATGAAAGTAGGTGGACATCAGACATGGAGTTTGCAACTTCCCCAGCTGCCTTTGGTCTTGCTTTAGTCCAGTAACTCTTCAGTATGACATTTTAGCATGGTGATTTTTATTCCTGTGTTGTTGGAAGTATGTGATTTGCTTAATGATTATAATTTTATAGGGCATAACAATTATGAGATTGCATGAATCTCAGAAGAGATTTTGAACTTTGGACTTTTAGCCATTGTAGAGTTTGTGATAGACTACATGAACTTCTGAGCAGTAATAAATGCATTTTGCATTTGGCAATGGCTAGGTATGGACTCTGTAGACTCACATATTTGAAAAAGTTTAGGGAGGCCAGGGAGTAGAATGTAGTGGTTTGAAAATTCTTAGCCCATGGGAAGTGGCGCTATTAGAAGGTATGGCCATATTGGAGGAGGTGTAGCCTTGTTTAAAAAAGTGTGTCACTGTGTAGGTGGGATATGAGGACTCCTATGCACAAGTTCCACCCACTGTGAAATGAGTTCCTCCTCCTGATTGCTTGCAGGAGATGGTCTTTGGATCAAGATGTAGAAAACTCAGTTCTTTCTAGAGCAACAGGTCTGCCTGGATACTGCCATGCTTTGCACCCTGAAGAGCATAGAATGAAACTCTGAAACTGTAAGTCAGCTCCAATTGAATGTTGCCCTATATAAAAGTTACCTCCGTCATGGTGTGTCTTCACAGCAATAAAACCCCACCTAAGTCACTGAGTTTTAGTTTTATGTAGTAGTGGTTTAGTGTGGTGCATTATTATCCCTGGTGGCAAAGCTTCATTTTAAAAGTATCTCTCACGAGTTTCCTTATTTCTCTCTTCATAGCAACTGTGTCCTACTATACCTCTGTCTATAGCTTCTTTTATATCACCCCACAGGCTCTTTGTTCTTTTTTAGATTCTGTGGTAACTCCAGGTTATATAATTACATCTAAGGATTTGATGTTAGGATCCATAAATAAGAAAAACCATGTGGAGTGTGAAGAGATGATTCAGTAGTTAAGAGCACTGTTCTTCCAGATAATCCATATGTCTATTACCTTTAATATCTATTACATACATATAAGGAAACACAAATGCTCATACAAGAAATAGAAGAATAGATATTAAACTATTTACATAGTGTTTACACAAATGTGCAATCCGACAAATAATAAATGAGGGAGGATTACCCTTTCCCTTTCTCCTCTCCAGCATTTGGGGCCATTTTTCTTGATCCTGACCATTTTGATTGCTTCTTAATCCGGCAGATTATATAGAGTGCACTTAAGAATTGTTACACCCTAGGTTCTGTGAAGGCTCGATGCCCCAGTGTAGAAGAATGCCAGGGTGGTGAGGTGGGAGTGGGTGGGTGGAAGGGTGAGCACCCTCATAGAAACAAGGGGAGTGGGATGGGATTGGGAGTTTCTGGGGTAACTTGGGAAAGAGGATAACCATTGAAATGTAAATAAATGAAATATCTAATGAAAAATAAAATAAAATAAAATAAGAATTGTTGGAAAGTAAATGTGTGAGTGAACAGGGAAAGGCAGGTGGTAGGAAAGGTAAGAGATTAAAGTGGACAGACTCAACCCTGAACCAAAAGGCATTAAGAGCTCATTAATAGATGTCGTAGTGAATGATCGTTTCTCAGACAATTCCAGGTTTATGCTGCAATTTTCATAGAATTTTCTGAATCCAGGTTCCTTGCCCACTGTACTGGTGCTGATCACGACTGTTGTTATGGTTTCTCCTCCTTGTTGTCTCACTAATAGTCACTGTGGAACATTAATACCCCCACATAAGGACATGAGTCATTGCATCTGATTATGAATTGGGGGCAATTCAATGTAAAACATTAGATAATTTACAATACAGGGATGAAGGTTTAATGTCAGAATGCCCTAGCAAGTTTAAGCTGTCACGAAATTTGGAACAATAGGACGTGAAATATATATGTAATATAATAATGAGAAAAATTCTTACCCCAATTTACTTCCCACACAAATTAATTATAGACAAAGCCTCACAAGATTATTTGCATTTGCAAACCATGTGAACAAAACTATATATAGGCAAATCAAAAATTAGGTAATTGGAGAGTACACAGCATCCATGGCAAGGCATGGGTGGTACTGCAAACTGGGCATCAGAGAGGTCAGAATTCACGGTGATTCTCAGTTACATGAGGAATGGGAGGCCAGCCTGCATTTTGTGAAAGCTTGTCTACAAAAGCAAAATTAAAACACATTAAAAGAAAAAGGGGCATGATTACTCACCATCAAGAAAAAAGGCAGACTGTCTTAGATCAAAAGAATTCCAAGAAATGTGATTAAGTTCAATAAATATCTCTTGCTTGGATTTGAATTTAAACCAATAATCTTTTTTCACCTAAAACCTAGAACGGCACTTGACCCGTGGCTGCATGAGAAAATCTCTACATGCTATAAAGGTTCAGAAGTGGTCTATGTAGTTTAAAACATATGAACTGACATACACAAGCTTAAGTATCTGTTTGGGGTTTATTTTTAAAAAATTTCAATTTTAAAAGAACAGGTAAACAATGTAAGTATAAAAATTAAGTCACTAATTATAAGGATGTGAAGGATGAAGAAGCGAAGGTATGTTAGAGTCTTTATTGCCGTATCCATTCCAAGACCTTCAAAATTCTGTCAAAGTTTTAAAAATAATGTGCTTCTTATCTTTAGAAGAAATGAGCTAAATAAATAAATGGATAGACAACCCAGAGGAAAAGAATGGTTATTATGATTAGGGAAGATATGAGTTTTCTGAAATAGGAGAGATACAGCAATAAATAATAAAGGTAAGGGAACAAGGTTAATCCAGGGGACAGGCATTAATATCAGGTTCAACTGAGTGTTACGTTTGAAACCTGTTCTACTCTTAACTTAGCAGAAGCACATGGAAGATAAGCTCAGTTTTCAAAAAAAGTAAATGTATTGAAATAGACGGGAAATGCTTTTGTGGGTAATAAAAGTCAGGGGAAGGATAAAGATCTTTTTAAAAAAATCACATACACATATATGTAACTATAAGGATTGAGATATCACACACAAATACAAATACACACACACACACACACACACACACACCAAACACTCATATATGTATCAAAGAAATTGAGTACATTAATGTCAATAATAGACCTTGCCTCCCCGACCGAGGAGGGGTGTCCGCCTGGCATCCAGCGCCTTTCCTCACCCGAGGAGGGGAGTGCGCCCGAGAGCAGTACTA
>NC_034594.1:7763208-7769409 GCF_900095145.1 Mus pahari | reverse complement strand
GAGGGTCCATCCCTTAATCAGCCACCACTATTGCATATGCCAGCAAGATTTTGCTGAAAGGACATAGATATCTCTGTGAGGCTATGCCAATGCCTGGCAAATATAGAAGTAGATGCACACAATCATCTATAGGATAGAACACAGAGACCCCAATGGAGGAGCTAGAGAAATTACCCAAGGAACTCAAGGGATCTTCATCTCTATAGGCGGAATAACAATATGAACTAATCAGTACCTCCAGAGCTCGTGTCTCTAGCTTCATATATATAGCCGAAGATGGACTTGTCAGCCATTCTTGCGAAGAGAGGCCCCTTGCTCTTGCAAACTTTATATGCCCCATGCAGCGGAATACCAGGACCAAGAAGTGGGAGTGAGTGGGCAGGGGAGCAGGGCAGGAGGAAGGTATAGGGGACATTCGGGATAGCCTTGAAATGTAAATGAAGAAAATATCTAATAAAATAATTTAAAAAGATTATTCATTTCAAAAAATACGTGTATGTTTAAGGGCTTAAATCTAAAGTATGCTACTACTTCTTAAAACTTAACATTAATAAAACATTTAATTATGAATTGGGAAAATAGGCCCAGGTAGTTCACCCTAGAATATATGTAAAGCCAACTGGCATGTGAAAGGATGTACAGTAGCATACATGACTAATGACATTCCTTTAATACAATCTCAGATATCTCTATACAACTTTTACAGTGAGTAATATCCCAAATACTGTGCAAGCCAAATGAACACACTTGAGACAGCAGGAACTCTCATCTACTTCTGATCCAAATGCAAATTGGCACTACCACTTAGGTAGGCAGCTCAGCAGCTTCTTCTTCCCTTTTTTTTTTTTTTTCCTTTTCATTTCTTTTATTGGTTGTTTCATTTACTTACATTTAAAATTTTATCACCCTTCCCAGTTTCCCCTTTGAGAGCCCCCATCCCCTTCTCCCTCCCCTTGCCTCTATAAGTGTGCTCTCTAATCTGCCCATGTACTCCTGCCTCAGCAGTCTAGCATTTCCCTATCCTGGGACATCATGCCTCCACAGGACCAAGGGGTCCCTTCCCAGTGATGTCAGATAAGGCAGTCCTCCTCAGCTACATATTCAGCTGGAGCCATAGATTCCATCTGTGTACTTTTTGATTGGTGGTTTAGCCTCTGGGAGCTTTAGGAGGGTCTAGTTGGTTGATACTTTTGTTTTTCCTATGAGGCTGCAAACCCCTTCAGCTCCTATGGTCCTTGCCCTAACTCCTTCATTAGGGTCCCCGCACTCAGTCCAGTGTTTGGCTGTGTACTTCCATATCTGTATTGGATAGGCTCTAGCAGAGCCTTTCAGAGGACAACTATACCAGGCTCCTGTCAGTAAGTAGTTCTTGGCATCAGCAATAGTGTCTGGGTTTGGAGTCAGCAGGTGGGATGGATCCCTAGGTGGGGCAGTCTCTAGATGGCCTTTCCTTCAGTTTCTACTCCACTCTTTGTCTCTGCGTTCACTTTCGACAGGAAGAACTCTGGATTAATATGGTTGAGGTGGGTGGATGGCCCCATTGTTCAACTGGGGGCCATGCCTATCCACTGAATATAGTCTCAACAGGTTCTGTCATCTCTTCGGGGGGTATTTCAGTTAATATCCTCCCTGTCAGAATGGCTAAGATTAAAAAAAAGAAACTCACATAATAGTAGATGCTGTGAGGAGGATGTGGAGAAAGGGAAACACTCCTTCATTGCTGGTGGGATCACAATCTGGTACAACTACTCTGGAAATCAATCTGGGGGTTCCTCAGAAAATTGTTAATAGTTCTACCTGAGGACCCAGATATACCACTACTGGGCATATACCCAAAAGATGCTCCAACATAAAACAAGGACACATGGCCCACTATGTTCCTAGCAGTCTTATTTATAGTAGCCAGAAGCTGAAAACAACCCAGATGTCCCTCAACAGAAGAATGGATACAGAAAATGTGGTACATTTACAAATGGAGTACTATTCAGCTATTTTTAAAAAAGTGTGATTTCATGAAATTTGCAGGCAAATAGACGGAACTAGAAAATATCATGTGAGTGAGGTAATCCAGTCACAAAAGAACACACATGGTATGTACTCACTGATAAGTGGATATTAGCCATAAAGAACCTTGGAATACCCATAATTCAACTCAGCAGCTTCCTACACTGCAAAAAAATATATTTAGTACAATTCATGGCAGGTACTCTTCCTGGTATTTTCCAGTAAAAATCTAAAACTTGTATTCTGAACACAAACATCATTATTTATAACTACTAAAATTTGGAAGCATCATGATATCCATTACTAGTGTAGGTAAAATCAAACAGTACCACACACGTACATTGGAATATTATGCAGTGATAACAGCACATGATTTATCAGGCCACAAAACAGTGAGATAACTTAAATTCATATTTTAATTGAAAAAATTAATGAAATGTTTATAATATCTTTGAGTCTAATTGTGTGGCATTTTAGAAATGGAAATGGGGAGTTCTTACAGGAATAATTTTGTAAATGTGGGGCAAAGGACAGATGAATGAATAAAATCCTGGCATTGTCAGGAGAGTGAAATCATAGATCCATGATACCATGCTTTTACCAAAGTTTAAAACAGCTCAGCACAGAGCAGGTACCAATATAAACAATCTGAACATTAGCTAGCAGTACCTTAACATTAGATAATTAGCTATATCAAATATATCCTACTAACACAATATTTTATAAGTGGAGAATTGTGTATCTGTGCAAATATATAGGGCACTGCTGAACTTTTCCTGTTTTTCTGTAAACCAAAATGCTTGACTCAAGATATAATTTAAAAAAATGTGTGTGTTGGATCAAAGTCCATGAATGAAATTTGGAATATTAATTTAAAACAGCATAATTCAAATATGCAAATTAAGATAAAGGTAACAGGTCTTGTTGACAGGGAATGACCAGGAGATAGTCAATATGTAGCATCAGTGTTATCAAGGAGTGTAAACTAACTCAGTCATCGTGGAAAATAGTATGGGGCTCTTCAAGATGGATAGAAGTGCAATAAAACAATTTTTTTGTACATGATATAGCTGTGGCACTAACAAACAAACTCAGTTCTGGTGACCTAAACTGTGCAAGATCAAGTCAATTCAAATTCCTGTGTTGTGTGGAGAGGAATCAGGGTGCCTCACCCCTTAGCTGAGAAGCTCTTCCTTGTAAGTGGAAGAGGGAATCATTTCTCTGTAAAAAATGTGGTCACTGACAGGTTGACAGTGTTCCACCAGATGGTCATGCACAACATACATACATACATACATACATACATACGTACTTACATACATACACACACTGAGTTGGTATATTATAAAAGAAATTAAATTGAAGGAGAGTAAGGAGAGGTATATAAGAAGACTTGGAGTTGAGAAAAGGGAAGGGAGAAAATTTGTATTCAGATTTAAATCTTAAAAATTACCGAAGTCAGGTGCTGATGATGCAGGCCTTTAATCCTAGAACTCAGAGGCAGGGGCAAAAGAATCTCTGAGTTTAAGGTGAGCCTTTTCTGCAGAGTTCAAGAATAGCCAAGGCTATACAGAGCAACACTGTCTCAAAAAACCTAGAGAATTAAAGAGGGAGAAGGGGAGGAGGAAGAGAGGGAGGAAGGGTGTGAGGGAGGGAGAGGGGGTGTGAGGGAGGGAAGAAGAAAGTGAGAGAGGGAAGGAAATATGAAGTTGGGAGATAGACATTTTGGGTGGGTTGTGAATAGAGTTGAATGGGGAGAAGGAGGCTGTGATTTAAGATCAATGTGCCCATGTAAAGAATAAAAATAAGAAATAAAAGCGGCAGGAGATTCAGTAATCTATTATTGGACATTAAGCCACAGAATGTATATTAGTATGTCAAAGAACCATGCAATTTTTTTTTTTATAAAATCACTATTTGCAGTAGCTAAAAGCAACAACAACAACAACAAAAAAACTCCTTTCCATCAGAGAATAAGTGGATAAATATGTAGTAAGAAGATGTGATACACATATACATTTGCCCACACACCCCACACACATGCAGGCGCCACTCCAAGCATCAGAGTATGATTTATGAAAAAGAAAACAAAACTGTCAGTATATGCATAGAGGTTGTAGTCATGATGTTACATTAAAATCAGTCACCTGTGACACAGGAAGATAATTAACATACTGTTCACATGTGCAATCTGAAATTTTTTTTATTATCAGAGTTAAGAGAAAGTTGACTGGCAGGAGACCCTAGGAAAAGTGACAGAGGAAGGAATGAATGGAGGCACTGCCTATTGCAAGGTTCAGTCAGAAGAAGGGCTTGTGGAGTGTTACCTACTTCTACCAATAATAAGTGATAAATACTTGAGAAGATATATTTGTTTAACTTGAGATAAAGACTACACACTTGAACACAGCAGAATGACCCCTAACCCAACCCATGAACATTATAATTTCTAAGTTCTTAGTTCCCTGTTAAACTACTTATTTACATAATCTAGAAGGTTCACTGCATAGTTAACCTCTTTGTATTAATTATTTTGCTAATATTGTGAGGGAGTCTGCTCTAATTACACATGGATTTCTAAATCAGTGAGCAAAATAACAAAAAAAAAAAAATCTTAGAGCTAAAACGGTCCAATGAGATTTAAAGTTCTCTTAGAATGCGGTGATAAGATCAGAGATAATGAGAATTCTCTTTAATGAATAAAAAAGAGGCAGTCATTGTGAAAGAGCAAGCTCTAATCATTTTCAAATTGTTGGACAGTTTGATTTTGAATACACTGGCTTTGGAAGAGAACTGACTTTGAAATGAAAGTATAAAATCCCTTCACATAGGAGTCTTCAATTGTGTGCCTGAAAATATTTTGATTTCTTTGTGTAAGTGCTATGGCTTATCATTGCCTCTAACTACATGCTTACCACAGTGTTTGAAAATTGAGCTGGCAATTTACATAGCATATCACAAGTGAGGCAAAGCAGGAGAATATTAAATGTTATGCAAATTGATTCATGAATATGAATAGTATTCCAAGTTACAGATACTGTCATAACATCACAGAACTTAAAATGGGATTTTATTACAATNGTTTGATTTCTGTAGAATAAAGTATAGCAAATATGACTGACGATCCTAATATGTAGGTCCCTCAACTCTGGTTTTGTGAGACACAAACCATATTTTTGATTCGGCAGTTTTAAATAGTAAAATGAAGTGTGCAACACACAATAACAGAACTGTGAGAGTTATAATTCAAATACTTGGTATGAATAATATTTNTTCATTCCATTATATTTCCTATGTCCTATGTACTGTGATGGATATGTGTCATGGGTTCTCTGGTGACTGCAAGGGAATAGGACAGGGGCTGGTACATGTATTTACATATAAGGAAAATGT
Source organism: Mus pahari (assembly GCF_900095145.1). Classification (NCBI taxonomy): domain Eukaryota; kingdom Metazoa; phylum Chordata; class Mammalia; order Rodentia; family Muridae; genus Mus; species Mus pahari. Next base: position 7,764,012 of record NC_034594.1, on the reverse strand, counting down.
AGTTTACATCCTATTTTTTTTTCAATTAAAAAACTTATATTTGCTGTGCATGTTTGTGTGCATGTATGTGCACACATTCGTGTGTTTTATGTAATGACATGCTTGTTGGAGTAAGAAGACAATTTACAAAACTTCGTATTCTCTTTTTACAATATTATCTCTTGGGATCAAAGTCAGATCTTCAGGCTTGGTAGCTCCTGCCTTTACCCAATCAGTCAGGGTTTCAACACTCAATAATTTTTAAAACATTGTTGCAGTCTGAATCTTTGCTGGATTCTAGGTTAGTTGATTAACACTTGGGACATTGAATACTGTTTGACTTTCTGACTTTGTCCTGGGAATTAAAATAGTGACTTCTTTCCTTCATACACTAGAAAGGCTATCAGACTAAGAATATAGACATACTGTGGTCTCTGCTGCCAGGGACCATGTTGATGGATGTATTTCATGTTACCAACAAAGGCCACAGAGATGTCCCTGGTTTGTGCTGCCATCTGAAGCCATGTTGATGTCTATGGCCAATTCTGTAGCCAGAAAGCACGTGGAAATCCATGCTCCATGCTGCTACTGACTATAAATGGCAAGAAAGCTTCTTTTACAGTGATATCAATAACTGCAAATTCAAAGTTGAGAATGACAGACATAGAAGGCATCTGGGCATTCCCATACCCCCTAAAAGAAACAGTCTAGACAGGAAGCCATTGATAAACATTCTTTCTTCTTCTTCTTCTTCTTCTTCTTCTTCTTCTTCTTCTTCTTCTTCTTCTTCTTCTTCTTCTTCTTCTTCTTCTTCTTCTTCTTCTT
>NC_034594.1:7720675-7763188 GCF_900095145.1 Mus pahari | reverse complement strand
CTTCTTCTTCTTCTTCTTCTTCTTCTTCTTCTTCTTCTTCTTCTTCTTCTTCTTCTTCTTCTTCTTCTTCTTCTTCTTCTTCTTCTTCTTCAAATAATCATTCCATTGGTTTACATCTCAAATGTTACCCCACCTCCCAGTTTCCCCTCCACAAATCCCCCATCCCATATCCTCCCTCTTCCCCTTCCCTTTGCCTCCATGAGGGTGCTCCCCTACCCACATTCCCTCTCTCACCCCACCATTCCATCATCTCCCTATGCTGAGGTATCAAACCTCCACAGGACCTCCCATTGCTCTCAGGCAAGGCCAACCTCTGCTACATCTGTATCTGGAGTCATGGATCCCTCCCTGTATACTCCTTGTTTGGTGGTCTAGTCTTTCGGTGCATTGGGTGGTCCAGACAGCTGATGTTGTTCTTCCTATGGGGTTGCAAACACCCTCCACTCCTTCATTTCTTCTGCCACCTTCTCCACGTGATCCCTGGCTCAGCCTGATGGTTGGCCCCAAGCATCCACATCTGCATTGGTCAGTTGCTGGCTGGACCTCCCAAGGAGAAACCACACCAGGTTCCTGTCAGCAAGTGCCTCTTAACCACAGCAACAGTATCGGGTTTGGTGTCTGTAGACAGGCTGGATCCCCAGATGGGACAGTCCCCAGATGGCCCTTCCTTCAGTCTCTGCTCCATTTTTTGCCCCCTTTTTTCCTTTGGACAGGAACATTTCTGGGTTAAAAACTTTGAGATGGGGTGATGGAAACTCTTAAACTGTGATAGTGATGCTGAGGTGTAGCTTTTCACAGTTAATGGCATCTGGCAGGGATGAGTGTAGGGTCGGACTTTGTTATCTTTAAGTTGCTGATCACTGGGAATTTGAACCATGCTTCCAGTACATATAAGGCCAAATTGCACAAATTAGACTTTTTAGGTTTTCTTGTTTTGTTTTGATCGAGGTCACAAGGGTAGCAGTGGACCTGGGAGAACTGGGAAGTAAATGATATAAGTGGGATGCATTATGTAAAATTTCCAAATAATCAATGAAAATATCATGTTAAATATTAAAATAAATAAATGAATGAATGAATAAATAAAGCAATCTCCTAAATAAATATACAGTGACCAGGAGGAGGGGTACACAGGTATCTTAGAGCCCCCAGATCAGCTCCTTTCTGAAGGGAAAATGCAGACATCTTTGAGGTATCAGGAGCCACTAAGAACAAGAGAAAGTAGATTGTCATCATACAATTGAGTGAAGAACATGTGGAAAAGGGAGCTGCAGTGGTTCTAGCATATTCTAGGGAGATCTGATGACAGTCCCATCCTCCCATTGTGAGCAGCTTTACACATAGTGTTATTATATATAGCTAAAATCTTTTATATAAATATGTCATGGCCTTAACTCCCACTATTCCTAAGACTTCACAAACATAAATTTCCAACCAATAGAGGACCGAATTATTACAAAACAAACTTGACAAACGTTAGCCTGTAATTCTGTCTAATTCCAATCTATCATATAAGAATGGTTGCAAGCAGGCCAGCAACTACCCTCAACCTACACTGTAACTATATAAAGCCTAGAGGTCCTTCATTTGCCCTTTCTCCCAACAAAGCCTGCCCCCTTTCTACTCTTTTCATTGGAAATACTATATAAGATGAAAACATCTCTCTCTTTCCTATAGTTGTAACACAATAATCCCATGGTCAGTGAAGTATGTCTGTACCCACAGACACAGAGCTGAGCCATGGATTTCCTGTGCATCAATCACCCAGTCTCTTCCATAGACCATCCACTACATTCCTCATGAACATGACTGGGCATTATGTTTTGTAAGGAAAATGTCTTGAAGGCCTCCCAGTAAAAGCCACTCTCATCTTACCACAGGCTACAGGGGAAATGTCTGAGCATTTGCCTAGCAGTAGGGATTTTTGGCAACTATCCTTGCCCAGTTTCTGAGTTTGTAGCCCCATTAGACCTTCAGTAGTCTGTCTCCACTATTCTGGACTTCCTGCCATTCCAGAAGCAAACTTACTTTGATGAAAGGCAACAGATAATTATACACATTCAACATATAGGATATAATTTGCTGTAGTATATATACATTGTGAACTCATTATTACTATGTAATTAATAAATGCATTACCTCCCATAGTTAATCGTTGTGTGGTTCCATTTGCTTTAAGCCTGCTTGTTTCCCAGTCTTTCTTTTGGCTTCTAATAGGATTGCCCTTTTGTTCCCAGCTCACCAAGAAAAATTGTACTTATGTTTGAAACTCAGTGCGATTGTCAATTTGTGTGGAAAGCCTTTCACTTACCCCGTCTTTGTGCTGGAGCTGTCCTTTGTATATAATTCTTTTATTTCACCTTTGAAATGCTATTGCCATTATTTGTTCTTGTGTCTAAACATGCCTGGTTTCATCTAGATGGTCTCTCTGGAAACGGTAAAATAGAGAGACACTTGAGTTCATAGGATCTTGGCCAGTTATTTTAATGAGAAGGCTTTAAAAATAAACATGAAAAAATTTACTTAATGTCAAGCTGTCTGTGTTGGCAGGAGGCGTGCAAAATGGCAGATAATGTCACTTCTGTATTTAAGCTCATTCTGGTGTCTGAAGGGGAAGAGTCAAATGTAAGAAAATGACTAGACAGGTCATGTCAACAGGGTCTTCTTGCAAAACAAACCTGCATCATAAAGGAATTGAGAACATTTTCTGACATGAAAGCATTAAACTTTGCATCATATATATGTGTGTTAGTACTATGATAGTATTTGCTCAACATATATCACACATATATCCTTGTCTCTAATACTTCTCAAATGCTCCTTATACATGGTTAAATATGTTCCATATATGCAGAAAGATAGTAAAAGACTATAATTATTCAGAAATGAACACAGAAAACCAAAACAAACATGAAGGCTAAATGTACCAAGTATATGCCATAGGTTAAAATGTGATGAACTTATTTTTTCACAATTAGATTTCTAGATATTATTAAACACTAGTTTAATCCCTCCTGTGAAATGTTGAAAGCATGGTGGTACTGCATATTTATCCCTGTATTATATCTGTACAGTTCTTTACAGATACAAGTATGAAATATTTTCTCCTTCCTTGTGGGAATAGTTTGGCCACCACTGTGAAAGAACAACTCAAAAACTGTAATTTACAACACTGTTCACTAGACCTAGAAACAATGGAAACTTATACTTTCATTACTTTAACTTGAGTTATTTCAAGCTAAGATACAGTGAAATGTAGCTGGTGGACTGCAGGGTAACCATCAGGCCCAAGGGCTTCTCAGTTACCTTCTAGCTCTTGAAAGACTTCCCCTGAGAATTGGTTCAAGCTGCTTTTCTATGCAAGTTAAAGTTCCCTACAATGTTGACAAAGCTGGTAACCAGGCACTAAGCTCAACTTCTAGGGAGGGTCAACTCAGTGTTTGTATTTTAGTTTGTTTATTCTAGGGGCAGCAAAATATTAATGTGTATCCTCAGACTATAAGCTTAATATTTTTCCAAGTTTCTCAGGCAGGGCATTGGTGGCAAGACATTATTGAAAATCATCTTAATAAAAGTAAAGGAAAATTTCTATGCCAAACCTGTATATAATTTATATAAACTCATAAGTTCTTGATTTGTATTCTTACCCAATAAATTCTTATAGATTTTCCTAGAGATACAGAAATCTCAACCTATTCTTCTTACTGGAAGTCAAAATTAATTAAAAAAAGATTTACATTTGTTATATAACAAGGAATCTATGAGTCATCGAATAGCAGATATTTGGTGGATACATTTTTGTGCCTATGAACCACAATTACAAACATCACATGATAACTCTAAGCTGTAGCAGTGGAACACATATGTAGGCTTAGATATTTTTTCAAAACTTACTCTATTTAGGGTTCATAAATGTGTCATCCTCCCTTCTAACACACTGACCACAGGTATGGGACAAAGAAGAAGGTTAATAAAAAAGAGAGATGTAGACCTGTTTAGAATTAGTTTTGGGAGCCAGTTCCACTCTTTCTTGTCAGGACACCAGCAGTCTAGTTCAAAGGCAAACACCAAATAGGAATCAATAGCAGCCACATGAGCCAGCAGAAAGAGGACTCAACCCAACCAGCAGGAATCAGAGGAAGCAGCAAGAAGCAGCTAAAATACCATAAGTTCTTTGGCATGTTTCTTATTATGAAGTGAAGACCAGCAAAGGGCAGTATAGAGCAACAAAGTACAGCAAAAAACCAAGACCAGCAAAGACCAGCAAAGTAGCTAAGCATTGTGCAATTTAGCAATGCAAGAGCATCTAGTCACTGTTTGTGAGGTTCTACGTATATTCTTTCTAAACATCATGTGCCCTCTCAAGTGTCTGTTTTCAGCAAAATATTACATGCCCTCTCACAAGACAGCTTCCAGAAAAGCATTGCATAACACAATGGAGATATTAAGAAACCAGAAATTTCTACTTCACAAATACTTTGGCGGTAATCAACAGTAGCCAAATTGGACTAAAGATCTGAGCAACAACAGAGAAATCCTTCCTGCTACTGGAAACCTAGACAACTGCCTCAGTCTAATAAAGTCTTTGATCTTAGAGAAGACCCTACAACTACTTTTGTAAATAAGCATTATCTGGCCCTAACTACATTAGAAATATTTGTTGTTATTATATCCACATGTAGTCTTATACCTCATCAATGAAAATTCTCTTTCCAACAGGATGAGGCCATTATAAGAAGCCACAGTCGATCAAAATGCATAATTATAGAACCTAGGCTTGATGAAAGTATCTGTAAAATGGCGCTCACACCTAAGGCTCAGGAAACAACTTGGAAGTGAAGTTAGGAAGATTTTAAGAGTCTGGTGACCAGAAAGTTCACAGGAAGATTGTTTCTCCTAGTAGTTTCTGCAGCTATGCTCACAAGGGGTCAACAATCTGATTGCATAAACACGAATTAGACAAGGATGATATCAATAGATATGCCAAAAGAAAAAAGAAAAGTTAATGGAACTTCAACCCTACACAAATAATTACAGGCATATCACGAATACAGTTAAAGAAAGTCTTCTCTAAGAAAGAGACACTAATTGGTTATTTACTAGCAAATGATAAGCTTTAGAAATGTAGATATAAATAATATTATCCAGACTGAGAGGAGGGTATTTATCTAAGTAAGAGACACTGATTGGTTGTCTACTAGCAAATGGTCAGCCTTAAAAACATAGATATAAATAATACTATCTAGACTGAGAAAATGGTATTTACCTGTATAGCAAAAGGTATGTACATATACATGTTATATAACAAAGATTAATGAAAAATAAGCTAAGAATTTGAAAGAGAGCAAGAAAGATGAAAGGATGGACTATCCAGAGACTACCCCATCTGGGAATCCATCTCATCATCAGCCACCAAACCTAGATACTAATGCACATACCAGCAAGATTCTGCTGAAGGGACCCTGATATTGAGGCCTCTTGTGAGGCTATGCCAGAGCCTGTCAAACACCGAAGTGGATGCTCACAGCCAGCTATTGGATGGAACACAGGGTCCCCAATGGAGGAGCTAGAGAAAGTACCCAAGGAGCTGAAGGGGGCTGCAACCCTATATGTGGAACAACAATATGAATTAACCAGTACCCCCTGAGCTTGTGTCTCTAGCTGCATATGTAGCAGAAGATGACCTAATAGGCCATCACTGGGAAGAGAGGCCCCTTGGTCTTGCAAACTTTATATGTCCCAGCACAAGGGAACACCTGGGCCAAGTAGTGGGAGTGGGTGGGTAGGGGAGAAGGGGTTGGGGGTGGGGGTATAGGGAACTTTCGGAATAGCATTTGAAATGTAAAGAAAATAATAATAAAAAATTAAAAAAAAAAAAGAAAGAGAGCAAGAGGCAGTACATGGGAAGGCTTGGAGGGAAGAGAAGGGAAGGAAAGATGATGTGATTATATTATAACCTCAAAAGGTAAAAGAAATATTTTTTTCAAAATCCACATGCTATACAATAAATGATATATTTAAAATAATAGTCAAAAGAATTAGGTTGAAGTTCAGAATTTGTTTTAAAATGTTTTTCCATTCTCAAAAGGTAATCACAAGGAGAAAATACATTACTGCTGGCCCCCAGTTTCTCTTATTTTTTATTTTGACTCTAGTTATCCTCCCTGTATATTGAGACTTATGGTGATTCTCAGTCTGAGTCATGGTTTTATCACACAAGTTTTAACATTCATGTTATTTGCAGATTATGCTGTCTACATATAGCTATAGAACTTGGAAAACATGATTGCTTACATTCTGGGATGCAGATCATCATCCTTTTCCTTAGATTTTCATACTTTTTCCTACAGATCTTTAAATTCTATTTATTTCTTGGGTCACTTAGTCAAAGTTAGAAATTTTGTAGCAATGCTAGCGGGGCCTGAAAATAAAAATGATTCAAATCTTCAAATATTAGTGTTACCCACACATATGCATGAATATGAGTAGAAATGCAAAACCTAAAGTAAAATAAATACCTACAAGGTTATCTCATGTGTGTGGTGCAGGCCTAATATCCCAAATGAACTTTGATTTGATTTTTATGGTAAATATGTAATTTGCTTATTGAAAATTATTCCAATAAATTGCAGACTTGAAAAATTCCAGTCCCAATGGACACATCTACAAAACCTAAGGCCCCCAAAACCATATCTTAAGCCAAGGAACTATTGTAAAGTGGTGGGCAGAAAGACTGTGCAAGGCAGAGCATCAGAATATTGCAGTGAGATTGTCTCCTAGGAACGTCAGATGCTGTATCTATAAATATCACCAACATAACTGCCCAAAGAGCCAGAAGAACATGTCAAAATTGTCAGGAAAAGCCCATGAAGACTGGATCTTCTACGAAGAACTACAGGCAACTAAAGAATGCTAAGAAAGGATTTCCCATGAATAAGAAATGTGTGTGTGTGTGTGTGTGTGTGTGTGTGTGTGTGTGTGTGCGTGCAAATATACAGATATAAAACATTAAGAGAAAAGGTAATGAATTTGAAGACTATAGAGTGTTTGGAGTGAGGAAAGGAGATGGAGACTCCAGAAACTGGGGAGGACTCGTACGGTGGGGTGGGTGAGGACATTCTTTTGGAGACAGGGGGTGTGGGTGTGTAGGATATGGAACAGTTGAAGGGTAGACCAGGAGGGGATAAAGTCTGGAATGTAAAAAAAATATTAAAGAATAAACAACAAAGGAAAATTGCAATTAAATTATGGACAAAATAAAAAATAAAAATATAATCTATTTTTAAATGAAAAATAAGCAAAAAGTTAGAGAATTATTTAAAAATGATGTTTTTGTTTGTGAATGAGTGTGTGAGAGAGGATGTGTGAGAGAGTTTGTATGAGTGTGTGTTTGTAGGTGGAACTGCGAGCGAGTGTGTGTGAGTGCATTGTGACTTTTGTGTTAGTGTGTATGTATGTATAGGTGACCGTGTGTGAGTTTGTGTATGTAGATAGTGTAAGTGTATGTTTGAGTGTGTATAATTATGTGAGAGTGTATGTGAATGTGCTGTTTTATAGGTGTGTGTGTGTGTGTGTGTATATAGTGTGTGTGTGTGTGTGTGTGTGTGTGTGTGTGTGTGTGTGTGTGTATAGATGAGTGTGTGAGTATCAGAGGGTACATGTGGACAACATCCTCCCTCAGGTTTCCTAGTACTGCCCTTGCAGGTGTGCTCTACCACAAGAATCTTTACATGGGAAACTAAGGTGGAGATTCAAACCCAGGTACATGTGCTTCAGTTGCAATTATTTATCAACTGAGCCATTTCTAAGCTACCTTAAAACAGATACATCATCCTTTCAAGAAGTCTGTTTCATAGCATCAGAAAGAAAACAAGCTCTGGTAGACATGGTGAAGAACGATCTCTTCAGAGGCAGACTTCCTTGGGAGGGAGCTGATAAGTACAGTCAACCCTGAGGAGAAAACTTGTCAGAACATTATCTTCTATGTGACTTAAGGATGAAGTCACAATAGTAAAATACTTACCATGATACTATGTATACTTGGCCAGAAAAGAAGACATAAAGTTGCCAAACTGACCTGGATTATAAAGTCACTTTTTTAACCCACTTAACTGCAGGCTGAAGAGGACTACTAATATGTTTACATATTGACACTGGAGACCTTGCCTGAGTGAGGACAGATGGCCAATATAATCTGGAAAAAATAGGTGCTAAACTATAATTTGAATCAGGCTGAATCTGGGTCTAGTTTAAATGAAACTCCATTCAAAATTCCAATCAAGCTGTTTTCCTTGAACATCTTACAAATTTTTAAATTTCGTCATGTCCTAGAAGAGCAAGGAGAGACATGCTCTATAGTTCTCCCAGCTAACAAAAATTCACTCAAGTCAGAATTTACATACATCTTAGTAGTAACTTCAGACATCTAGAAGATTTCCCTGGAATCCTCACCAAAAAAGACAGAAAAGTCCATTCGTAAGGTAACAAAGCCTCAGCTCCACTTAAGACAGAATTCAGATTATGCTGACTTTGAAGGTTCAAGGTATATGTAGTGTGCAAAAGAAAAAGTTCCTTCGATTCTAATCCTTCAATCTGTGAAAGCTAAGAATATCACAGGAAACAGTGAATAAATAATAATTTAATCATTGCTAAGGGAGGAAAAATAAAATAGAGTAATATTCCTCAGAGTACATCTATCCCCCAAGTGAAGGCAGATACCAGAAGGCTTCTATGAGATGAATGATGAGGAACCATAGTAGTAGGCCATTTTATCAATAATATTAGCACTACCATTTGATCATGAATCAAATCTATGGGCTTTCAGCCCAGAACATGTTCAGAGTTGGGTTTCATGGAATATCCCTAAGGGTTCATGTTGGTAGATGATAATGAAAAAAAATCACTCAATTACACTGTGGACATCTTAATTACATGGAAAACTGTTGAAAACTAGAGTAAAGAAAGTGAGGTTTTAAGATTGTAATGAAAGAGTGATGAGCAATATACAGCTATCCTAACCAGTCTGGTTTTGTAAATTCTATGAAAACCAACAACAAAAACTGCAGCCAAACAGATACAACTCGTCAATATATGTAAATTTAATTTCTGTTTCTCCTATCCTCAGTCAACTTAATAAATTTAACTGGAAAATATTGTTTAACTATCTACCATATATTTTTCATTAGAAGTTAGATGAACCTAGGAAATTATTATAATATACAGTGAAGTACAAACAAAAGAAAATTCTCTACTACTTACTTCCAGAATAAATACTCTTAATTTCTTTGTGCTTCCTACATACAATTGTTTCCTATAATGATTTAATTTTTCCATAATTATAAACACATATGGTTATATTAGTTGTTAATAACAATTTATCAATTCTAAAATAAGTAGGTTACATAATTTATCTTGAAGATAAATATTACTGTCAGATGACACAATATTTCCCTCAAGTTAAACAAAATTTTTTTAAAATATCATCTTCGTGGTGTACATTAAAAGCTGTAGAAAGTAATTCTTATTTCCTTGATAATAAAAATGTACCACATGAGGCTGGAGGGACAGCTCATGTTTAAGAGCACTTGTGGATCTTGCAGAAGACCCTGATTTGGTTCTGAGCATCCATAGAGTGGCTCAGAGTGATCCATAATTACTGTTACAGGGAATCCAATACCTTCTTCCATCTTCTGCAGTTTCAAGCCACAAGCATGGTGGACATACATACATGTACGTGAAAGACTTAAACACTCTACACATATGATAAATAAAGGTATGTGTTTGATAATAAATGCTTCTAAAAAGACATTTGAATAATGCACCTTGTACAGATATATTTCCACGAATATTTTAGGAGAAATGGTGAGACAAGAAAGTAAAAACATGTATTCTCCCATGATAACTTGCCTCAGTAAGCAATGAACTAGCTAGGTACTTGTTATTTCCTGAAAGGTTATAATTCATCAATTGAAGAATGTATAGTATTTAAAGAAAGTATCATGAAGAATGTATTTCTAGAATCAAAAGAACCAGCTATACCACTCTTGGGCATATACCTAAAAGATGCCCCACCATAACACAAGAACACATGCTCTTCCATGTTCATAGCAGCCTTATGTGTAATAACCAGAAGCTGGAAACAACCCAGATGTCCCTCACCTGAAGAACGGATACAGAAAATATGGTTCATTTACCCAATTGAATACTATTCAGTTATTAAAAACAAGGACATCATGAATTTTGCACGCAAATGGATGGAACTAGAAAATATCCTTAGTGAGTTAACTCAGACCAAAAGGACATGTGTGGTATGTACTCACTGATAAGTGGATATTAGCCTAAAAGTACAGACTACTTAAAACCTGCAGACTTGTACGAAGCATAAGTCCAAGTAAGGAGGGTTCTGTACCACTTAGAAGGGAGAAGGAAAGGGAGGGAGAGGGAGAGATTTGGTTGGGATAAGAGGGGAGGGAAAGGGGGAATAGGATCAGGTGGGGGGGGGAGAGAAGCCAAGAGGGACAAGAGGAATGGAAATAAGAAGCCTCATGGGAGGTAGAGGAATGGGGGGCCCTCTAGAAAGAACCAGAGACCCAGGAAGTGAGAAACTCTAAGGACTCATTGTAGGTAACCTTAGCCAAAATGCCCAACGTAGGTGAGAGGGAATCTGAAGAGTCCCCCTCCAGTAGGTAGATGGGACCTCAAGTAGAAGGACAGGCTTACCTACCCACAGTCAAAATTTCTGACCCAGAATTATTCTTCTCTAAAAGAACTTCAGAGACAAAAATGGAGAAAAGGCTGAAGTATATAGGTGGTCCAATGACAGGCCCAAGTTGGGATCCAACTCATCGGAGGACACCAAGATCAGACAATACTATGGTATAATGTGCTTACAGACAGGAGCCTGGCATCACTGTGACTGAGACAGAGGCAGACACTTACACCTAACCATTGTACTGAAGTCAGGGACCCCTAAGGTTGAACTAGGGGAAGGATTGAAGAAGCTGAACAAGAGAGTGACTCCATTGTATGGCCAGCAGACTCAACTAAGTCAGAACTCAGGGAGCTCCCAGAGACTATGCCACCAACAGGAGCATACATGGGCCGGTCCAAGACCCCTGGCACAAATATAGCAGAGTTTTGCCTGGTCAGGCCTTAGTGGGAGAAGATATCCTTAATCTTTGAGAGACTTGAGGCCCCAGGGGAGATGGAGGCCTGGTGCCAGGATCACCTCTCGGAGTCAAGTGGAGGAGGATGGAATGAGAAACTGTGGGAGGAGGATTGAGAGAGGGGCAACATCTGGAATGTAAATAAATAAAATAACTTAATAGAAAGAAAAAAAAAAAGAAACAATAATCTCCAGAGATCATCTGAAAACATAAATAACTAGTCTTATTTCAATTACAAATGAAAGGAAGGCCTGCTAATTCTTCAAACTAAACCATGCCTCGCAGACATTTCTTCTTTAATGAGACATTATCATAAAGTAATCTCACAGTACATTGGAATGTTCATTTCACATATCTTAATTTGAAATATCCTTCATTAACTTTCTTTGTAATTCTTTAGCCCCTTTAATCTATCATTTATTTATGCACCACTTACGTGGATATTTCCTCAAGGATACTCATGGTTTCCTTTCTTTTACTCTACCTTAACAATTCTAATTAAGATATGGTATCCCACAGTCTACAGAAAGTCTCGACTTAGAAAAGGCAACAATGTCCCATATCATTGCCAAAGCTAAGGGTCAAGCCTCATGCACTGTATCAGAAAACTGCACCAGGAATTCTGCAGAAGGATCAGTGATGCATGCAGCTTCTTATCTGAGTGCAATCTCTCCTGCTTGGATTGTTTATTTGTTTGTTTTGTTTATAGGGTTTTCTGTTTGTTTGTTTGGTTGGTTGGTTAGATAGCATTTAATGCAACCTGTTCTATGATCTCTCTTCTAATTGCTTGATGAGTTCATTCAGTGATTTTATTCATATGTTCTTTCATTCTTCCTACATAGCAAACAGGAAGGAAAAAAAGGGCTAGAAATAGGTAATAAAACTGACACATTTTCAAGGTGTCCAGCTTTATCTCATCTTGCTGACTGGAGACAAACACTTGGCAATTTAAAATAAAAGCCTTATAGGCTCTTGAATTCCACCTGCAGGCTAACTGCTGATCAGCAGGCTCAACAAATACAGGACCTTCGACCAGTACACATCACACAAAGATTCTGAGCCATTCAAATATTCAAGCTTTCTTCAAAGTGACCAACCCCAAATTAGGGGAGAAAAACACCACGGGACCATTTAAAACCCCAGATCATGAGAAATGACTAGATGTTTTGGCTCTCAGGTTATAGGCACTACCACCCCATCCCACCCCAGTATGCTTGCTATGTTAATTCAAAAATGCAATGAGAAAGTCCACTGACCCAGATAATCTTGGTCAAATTAATTACATCAAGCAAACTCTTTCACGCCTGTAAATGGGCTGCTTCCCCTTAGGGCAGACTTCAAGAGGTCAGCATTGGACACTGGACATGGTGATGATAAAGTTTTTATACCTCAGGATTAGGGGGTTTACCGATAGGTGATTTGTCAGGCAAATAGGTGGAATTACAGAAGCAGAACATAAGTATAAATTGGTCATAACAACCTTTTGCAACAAAGATATAATTGCAAGGTGGTCTTAAGTTTGTCATAACAACAGGTAGTCATAATGATAGGTAGTAATAGGAGGTCTTAAAACCTTTTGAAAGAAAGTCATGGTTGCAGTTTAATAGAAGTCATGGTTGCACAATCCTTTGTAGTTGGGATTATATTTTTTTTTTTTTTTTTAGAAACAAAGATTTAATCATGAACAAAAATGAACCTGGCTTATTTTTGCTATGAGATGGCTCTCAAGTCTAAGACAGAGTAAGACAGAGGCAGGCTGTTTCATCAGCTACTTTGTGCAGTGTCTTTTTCTTTATGGGCCTGAGACATGCGTTGATTTCCTCTCCTTCACCAAATGCTTTTTCTTCAAGTGTTGGTTCTGGATTTACTGCTTGAGGTTTCTCTGCTGCTCCTTTATGTGCTTCAGATTTTTCCTGCCTTTTAATTCTTGAACTTACAATGTAAATGAACTCTCGGTCTTTTTCATTCTATCCACAATGTCTTTCAAACATAGTACACACACACACACACACACACACACACACACACATATGCATATGTATATGTAATACTTTACTTTGGTGCTTAAATTCTACTTCATGGAGCTCAGGATTAAAATATTTAATTCATATCTATTAAAAATTGCCCCTTTTTTTGTTTTTAGTTCTTCAGATAACTGCTTCCAATTTGTCTTCTATGAAGCATCAGAGTTGGGACTGTTCTACAATTGAATTTAAGAATCTATTCTCTTAAGTTTATCCTAATTACATACACTGATGGGGATAAAACATTGAGTCTGAACTCTTTTACATCTTGTGGTGTAAAATTCCTACATTTTTTCTTTTATTGAAAACATGTTTTTTCATACCATATATTCTGAAAACAGATTCCCATCCCTGTATTCCTCCCATGTCTTCCTCATGTCCCTTCTAAACTGGATCTGTCACTTTGTGTCTCTCCTTGGATGAAAACAAACTGGCATCTAAGGGATAATAATTGTATAAGTCAGGGTCTTTATTTCTGCACAAACATCATGACCAAGTAGTGAGTTGTGGAGGAAAGGGTTTATTCAGCTTATACTTCCAAATTACTGTTCATCACCAAAGGAGGTTGTAATGGTTTGTATATTCTTGGACCAGGGAGTGGCACTATCTGGAGGTGTGGCCTGGTTGGAATAGGTGTGTCACTGTGGGTGTGGGCTTAAGACTCTCACCCCAGTTGCTTGGAAGTCAGTGTTCCAGTAGCAGCCTTTGGATGAAGATGTAGAACTCTCAGCTCCTCCTGCACCATGCCTTCCTGGATACTGCCATGCTCCTGCCTTGATGATAATGGACTGAACCTCTGAACCTGTAAGCCAGCCCAAATTAAATGTTGTTTTTATATGACTTGCCTTGGTCATGGTGTCTGTTCACAGCAGTAAAACCCTAACTAATACAGAGGTCACAACTGGAACTCAAGCAGGTCAGTATATAGGAGCTGATTCAGAGGGCATGGTGTGATGTTATTTACCACCTTGCTTCCCCTGGCTTGCTCAGCTTGCTTTCTCATAGAACCCAAGACTACCATCCCACGGATGGCACCACCCAAATGGACCTTCCCCTCTTGATCACTAATTGAGAAAATGCCTTACAAGTGGATCTCATGGAGGCATTTCCTTAACTGAAACTTCTTTCTCTGTGATAACTCCAGCTTGTTTCAATTTGACACACAAAACTAGCCAGTACAATAATGAAATAAAATAGTAACAAACAAATTGGATTAAGAAAAATATAAACAAATAGTAAGAAAATAGCCCCTCTAAAATGCAATAGGGAAAGATATGAACGCAGATAGCCACTCATTTGATCTCTCACTCACCTAAAAACTAAAGCAAAATAGTGTGTGTGTGTGTGTGTGTGTGTGTGTGTGTGTGTGTGTTCATATGAAATGTAAAATCATGTTTTCAAGACCTGTAAAGCATTGTGTTGGAGCTTAGATGGAGACTGCATTGATTTTTCAGATTGCTTTTGAAACTATGGTAATTCTTACTACATTAATTCTACCAATACATGAGCACAGCAGTTCCTTATATCGTTTGACAGCTTTCTTCATTTTTATAAAGATTTTATCATAACAAGTCTTTCAGATGCTTAATGAAGGTTAAACCATCATATTTTATATTTCTGAAGCTAATGTGGGGAATGTTCCCTGATTTCTTTCTCAGTCAGACTGTCATGTGTATGTAGGAAAGGCATTGATTTTGTGAGTTAGTTTTGTATCCTGTCAGTTTAATAAAATTGTTTATTCAGTAAATACTTATATATAATATATCATCTGCAAATAAAAATACTTTGAGTCCTTTTCTTGTGATTGGCTCCCGTGATAATCTTCAATTGTCATACTGTTAATTAGACTCGAAATAATATATTGAATAGGTATAGTTAGAGTCAGCAACCATGTCTTGCTCATGATTTTAGGGGAAGTGGTTTGTGTCTCTATTATTTAAGTTGATGTTGGAGATGGGATTTTTGTAAATAACTTTTATTGTGATGGGGTATGTATGTCTCCTGTATTCCTAATCTCTCCAGAGATTTTATAATAAAGAGATGGTTGATTTTGTCAAAGGCTTTTTCATCTAATGAGGTGACAAAGTGATGTTTGTGTTTCTGCATGTGTATGCAATGGATGCTATTTGTTGATTTATATATGTTGAGTCATCCCCACATGTCTTCAGTCAAAGCTACTTGACACTGGTGGATGTTCTAACTGGTGTGTTCTTGGATTTAGTTTCCAAATATTTTATGGGAAAAATTTACATTTATGTTCATAATGGAAACTGGCACTTAGTTCTCTTTCTTTGTTGGGTCTTTAAATAGCTTGGGTATCAAAATAATTGTAGCCTCAAAAAATAAACTGTGTAATGTTTCTCCTGTTTCCATTTTATGACAAAAGAATTGAGCAAGATTGACATTAGCTCTTTTTTGAAAGTCTGCAAGTATTCTGCACTAAAAGAATCTAACTCCATGCTTATTTTGATTGGAAGACTTAAATTTCTATTTTACTAGGGGTTAGAGGTCTATTTATATTGTTTATCGGATCTTGATTTCAATTGGGTAAATGATCCTACCCATAAAATTATCTTTTTCATTTAGATTTTCAATATGATGGAATAGAAGTTTTTAAAATAAATCTCTAGAATTCTTAGGATTTCCTCAATGCATGTTTTTATGGCCTCTTCATCTTAATTTCTGTTAATTTCAATCTTCTCTCTCTCTTTTTGTTAATTCAGCTAAGGGATTATAAAATTATTAACGCCTCAAAGATCCAACTCTGTTTCGATGATTCTTTGTATTGTTGCTAGTGGTGGTAATGTTTCTATCTTACTGATTTCAGATCTCAGTTTGATTATGAGTTTTACTCATGCCATGTGTGATTTCATCATTTTTAGGGATTCCAGGCATGCTAGTAATTTATTAACATGGAATCTCTTCCATTTTTTAGAATTTCTTTTATTTCTATGCATGTGTGTCTGTTTGTGTGGGGGGGTGGGGTGGGGGTGTGTATGTGTGTAGGTATTTAGTGCTATGTGCTCAGCTTTTAAAGCATCCTTCATTGTGTCTCTCTGGCTTGGGTAGGTTTTTATTTTCATTTCCATTCAATTCTACCAAGTTTTTAATTACTTTCTGAATTTCTCTCTTTCCCCATTTTCATTCAGTAGTAGGTTGTTTAGTTTACAATAATTTGTAAGCTTTTGTTGCTTCTGTAGTTGTAGATATTCAGTAGTCATTCATGCTGGTTAGGTAGGATGCAGTAGTTTTATTAAATTTTCTTGTATATGATGAGATTTACTTTGACTCCAAGTTATTTTGGTCAGATTCGGAGAATGTCCCATGAGCTGCTGAAAAGGAAGTGGGTTCTTTTGGGTGGGTGTGAAATGTTTTGTAAGCATCTGTTACATCTGCTTTCTACGATGTCAGCTAGCTCCAGCATTTAGCTGTCTAGTTTTGTTTAGCTCATCTCTCTTTTGGCAAGAACGGGGTATTAAGGACACTGTCAGTGTGTGAGGATCTCCTGACTGGTTAATTTGTACTAACTTTTCTTTTATAAACTAAAATTGGCGCATAGATGTTAATAATTGTAGAGTCCTCTTGGTGGGTTTTGTTCTTTGATGACTCTGACATGTTCTTCCTGAGCTCTTCTGATCAGATTTACTTTGAAGTGGTTTTTGTCAGGTAGTAATTGGCTATATTCGCTTGCTTTTTAGGTCCATTTGTTTGGAATAAGTTTCCCATCCTTTTATTCTATGGTGTTGTTTGTTTTTACTTTGAGGTGTATTTCTCTGATTATGAATCTTGTTTCGAACCATTACGTTTGTGTCTTTTTAATGGATAACTGAGATCATTGATGTCAAGAAATATCAATGATCAATGTTTCTTGATTATAGTTATTTTAAAGCAGTGGTGTTACTGTTTTTAACCACCCTCATTTGATTACATGTCTGGGATTATTTATTCTTTGTTTTTGTTTTTGTTTTTGTTTTTGTTTTTTTGGTGGGGTTAACTTCTTCAGGATGAAGTTTTTCTTCTAACACCTTCTATAGGGATTTGTATACTGCTTAAATTTGGTTTTACAATGGAATGGCTTTTTATTTTCCATCTATTGTGATTGAAAAGTTTGTTGGATATAGTAGTCTAGAATGGCGCCAGTGGTTTCTTAGAGTGTATTGAACATCTATCTAGGCCTTTGGATTTCAAAGTCTCTCCTGAGAAATCAGGTGACATTCTATTGGTTCTGCCTTTATATGATTTGTAAAATATTTTATTTGTTCTGTACAGACAATGTTTTGATTATTATGTGCCCTTATATATGCTTTTCTAGAGCAGTCTACTTGGTGTTCTGGATGCTCTTTGTATTGTAATAAGCATGTCTTTCTTGAAGTTTGCAATGTTTACTTTTAAGGTTGTGTTGGAAATATATTCTGTACCTTTGACCTGAGTTAAACATTTATTTGATCAATGCATATATTTCTTTAGGCTTGTCCTCAGTACCTGAAATTCTTTTCCATTTTTTACATTCTTGTGGCGAGCTTTGCCATTGAGAGTCCTTAATTTTTTTTCATTTCTAGATTTCTTTCAGTTTGTTTTTACTTCATTCTTTCCATTTCTACTTTTGGGTCTTGAGTATGCATTCATTTCTTCAACTGTTTCTTTGTGTTTTTATAGCTTTCTTTAACAGAATTACTCTTTTCCTCTAGAGGGACTTGTTGCATGTTTACATTGCATTTTACAATGTGAAACTCCTTTTTAACTCTTTTTTAAAATTATTTTATTAGATATTTTCTTCTTTAACATTTCAAATGCTATCCCAAATGTCACCTATACCCTCACCCCCACCCTGCTCCCCTGCCCACTCACTCCCACTTCATGCCCCTGGCATTGTCCTGTATGGGGTATTTAAAGTTTGCAAGACCAAGGGGACTCTCTTCCCAACAATGGCTGACTAGGACGTCTTCTGCTATATATGCATCTAGAGACACAAGCTCTGGGGGTACTGATTAGTTCATATTATTGTTCCACCTGTAGGGTTGCAGACCCCTTCAGTACCTTGGGTAATTTCTCTACCTCCTCCATTGGGGTCTCTGTGTTCTATCATACAGATGACTGTGGGCATCAACTTCTATATTTGCCAGGCACTGGCATTGCCTCAGAAGAGATAGCTATATCAGTGTCCTTTCAGCAAGTTCTTGCTGACATATGCAATAGTGTCTGCATTTGGTGGCTGATTATGGGATGGACCCTCGGGTGGGGAATTGTCTGAGTTGTCCATCCTTTCGTCTTAGCCCCAAACTTTGTCTCTGCAACTTCTTTCATGGGTATTTTATTCCCTATTTTGGGAAGGAATGAAGCATCCACATGTTGGTCTTACTTCTTCTTGATTTTCTCGTGTTTTTGAGATTGAATCTTGGCTATTCTAGGTTTCTAGGCTAATATCCACTTATCAGTGAGTGCATATGAAGTGACTTCTTTTGTGATTGGGTTACCTCACTCAGGATGATATCCTCCAGTTACATACATTTGCCTAAGAATTTCATAAATTTATTGTTATTAATAGCTGAGTAGTACTCCATTGTGTAAATGTACCACATTTTCTGTATTCATTCCTCTGTTGAGAGAACATCTGGGTTCTTTCCAGCTTCTGGCAATTATAAATAGGGCAGCCATGAACATAGTGGAACATGTGTCCTTATTACCAGTTGGAACATCTTCTGAGTATATACCGAGAAGAAGTATTGCTGGTTCTGCTGGTAGTACTATGTCCAGTTTTCTGAGGAACAGCCAGACTGATTTCCAGAGNGGTTTTACAAGCTTGCAATCCCACCAGCAGTGGAGGAGTGTTCCTCTTTCTCTACATCCTCGCCAGCATCTGCTGTCCCCTGAATTTTTGATCTTTGCCATTCTGACTGGTATGAGGTGAAATTTCAGGGTTGTTTAATTTGCATTTTCCTGATGATTAAGGATGTTGAACATTTTTCCAAGTGCTTCTCAGCCCTTCTGGACTCCTCAGTTGAGAATTCTTCGTTTAGCTCTATATCCCATTTTTTAATGGAGTTATTGAATTTTTAGAGTTCAGCTTCTTGAGCTCTTTGTATTTATTGGATATTAGTCCCCTAACAGATTTAGGATTGGGAAAAATTATTTCCCAATCTGTTTGTGGCCTTTTTGTTTTATTGACAGTATCTTTAACCCTACAGAAGCTTTGCAATTTAATGAGGTCCCATTTGTCAATTCTTGATATTACAGCACAGGCCATTGCTGCTCTGTTAAGGAATTTTTCCCCTTTGCCCATTTCTTTGAGGCTTTTCACCACTTTCTCCTCTATATATTTCAGTGTCTCTGGTTTTATGTGGAGTTCTATGATCCACTTAGACTTGAGCTTTGTACAACGAGATAAGAATGGATTGATTTTCATTCTTCTACATGATAGCCACCAGTTGTGCCAGCACCATTTGTTGAAAATGCTGTCTTTTTTCACTGGATGGTTTTAGCCACCTTGTCAAAAATCAAGTGACCATAGGTGTGTGGATTTATTTCTGGATCTTCAATTCTATTCCATTGATCTACATTGGTGAGAGTGGGGAGTTGAAGTTTCCCACTATTATTGTGTGAGGTACAATGTATGAGTGTTTTGANCTTTACTAAACTTTTTTTAATGAATGTGGTGCTCTTGCATTTGGAACATAGATACTTAGAACTGAGAGTTCATCTTGGTAGATTTTACCTTTGATGAGTATGCAGTGCCCCTCCTTGTATTTTTTGATAAGTTTGGGTTGGAAGTCAATTTTATTTGATATTAGAATGGCTACTCCAGCTTGTTTCTTTGGACCATTTGCTTGAAAAATTGTTTTCCAGCCTTTACTCTGAGGTAGTGTTTGCCTTTGTCCCTGAGGTGGGTTTCCTGTAAGCAGCAAAATGTTGAGTCCTGTTTGTGTAGCCAGACTGTTAGTCTATGTCTTTTTATTGGGGAATTGAGTCCATTGATGTTAAGAGAAATCAAAGAAAGGTAATTTTTGCTTCCTGTCATTTTTGTTGTTAATGTTGGGATTCTGTTCTTCTATCTGTCTTTTTTTTGGTTTTGTTGAGGGAATACTTTAGTCCTTTTTCTAGGGTGTAGATTCTTAATGTTGGTGTTTTCTCTTTATTATTCTTTAATGGGCTGGATTTGTGGAAAGATATCATTTGAATTTGGTTTTTTCATGGAATACCTTGGTTTCTCCATCTATGGTAATTGCGAGTTTTGCTGGTTATAGTAGCCTGGGATGGAATTTGTGTTCTCTTAGTGTCTGTATACATCTGTCCAGGATCTTCTGGCTTTCATTTTCTCTGGTGAGAAGTCTGGAGTAATTCTAATAGTCCAGCCTTTATATCTTACTTGACCTTTTTCTCTTACTGCTTTTAATATTCTATATTTAGTGCATTTGTTGTTCTGATTATTATGTGTTGGGAGGAATTTCTTTTCTGGTCCAGTCTATTTGGAGATCTGTAGGCTTCTTGCAAGTTCATGGGCATCTCTTTCTTTAGGTTTGGGAAGTTTTCTTCTATAATTTTGTTGAAGATATTTGCTGGCCCTTTAAGTTAATAATCTTCATTCTTATCACTCTTATTATCTGTAGGTTTGGTCTTCTCATTGTGTCTTGGATTTCCTGAATGTTTTGAGTTAGGATCTTTTTGCATTTTGCATTTTCTTTGATTGTTGTTTCCATGTTCCCTATGGAATCTTCTGTACCTGAGATTTTCTCTTCCAGCTCTTGTATTCTGTTGCTGATGCTCACATCTATGGTTTCTGATTTCTTTCCTAGTGTTTCTATCTCCAGAATTGTCTCCCTTTGTGTTTTCTTTATTCTTTCTACTTCGATTTTCAAATCCTTAATGGCTTTTTTCAATTCCATCCCCTGTTTGGTTGTGATTTTCTTTAATTCTTTAAGGGTTTTGTGTGTGTGTGTGTGTTTCTTCTAGCTGTTTAGCAGTGATATCCTGTAATTCTTTAAGGGATTTTTTTTGTGTGTGTTTCTTCTAGCTGTTTAGTAGTGTTTGCCTGTAGTTCTTTAAGGACTTCTACCTGTTTAGCAGTGGTCTCCTGTAATTCCTTGAGGGATTTTTGTGCTTCCCCTTTAAGGGCTTCTACTTGTTTAGTATTGTTCTTCTGTATTTCTTTAAGTTATTAATGTCCTTCTTCAAATCTACTCCCAGCATGAGATCTGATTTTAAATCCCCTTCTTGTTTCTCAGGTGTGTTGGGGTATCCAGGACTTGCTGTGGTGGGTGTACTGGGTTCTGATTGTGCCCAGTGTTCTTGGTTTCTGTTAGCAAGATTCTTATGTTTGCCTTTTGCAATCTGGAAATCTCTCATGTTAATGTTCAAGCTGTCTCTGGCTGGAATTTGTTCCTCCTGTGATTCTGTTAGCCTCTGTCAGCACTCCTGGGAATGCAACTCTCCCTTTCGTCCCTGTGGTCAGAGTTCTCTCTGGAGGCAAGCTCTCCTCTCACAAGGCAGGTGTCCAGGAGTCTGGACCTCTGATTCTCCTTCTGAGTCCTGGGGTCAGAGCCCTCCCTGTAGTCAGACTCTCCTCCAGTGATGCTGAGGTGTGGTGAGTCCTCCAGAGGGCTCTGCTGCCTTCATTGGGGTAACAAAGAGAGATGGCAGGGGTAGCCCTGACTGGACTGGAACCATGCCACTGGGCGGGCAGTGTTCCTTTTTCCCTGTTCTTGCTGGCACAAGCCCCTCATGGATTCTCTGGAGTTGATTGTGTTCCACTCATCAGTGGTCTTGAAGACCTGCAGTGTGGAGAGTCTTCTGAAGTGCTCAGTGGCCTCCACTGAGGTTAAGAATAGATATGGCAGGGATGGCCCCTAGCAGGCAGGAAACCCGCCTCTGGGCAGAAGGTGTTCCTTTGTCCCTGTTCCTGCTGGCACAAGCCCCTCCTGGATTCTCTGGAGTTGAGGTTGCCTTCCGGCCACCAGTGATCCCAAAGACCTGTGGTGTGGAGATTCCTCCAGAACGCTCTCCTTTTTAACTCCTATTCTGCCAGTTAAATTACATTTCATATCTCTTAATATACAAATCCCATTTTAGGAATTCACTGAAACAATATATAATTTTTAAGACAAAAGGCATCTTTATAAGATTAATATCATCACATTCAATACATATCCCAGCTTCTCATAATTCAGTTTTCTCCTATATTTGTTATGATGTTTTGTATTTTCCTCCATAAATCATGTATATTATTAGTTATATTTCATGTACTTTTAATTTTGTTTTCTCTCTCTCTCTCTCTCTCTCTCTCTCTCTCTCTCTCTCCCTCCTCTCTCTTTCTCCTCTCTCCTCTCTCTCTTCCTCCATCCATCTATCTCTCTTTTAAATTACAGATATCTGTTTAGTGTTGAAGTCAAACTATACATAAGTTCTAGGTAGCTGCTACATAACTTTGATATTGTACCTTGTTTATGCTACCAAGAGGATGATAGTAAATGCTTTTAGAGAGCCTACTCTAAGAGGCAAAGGAGTTGTCTATGTTTAGTACTAAGGTCAACTTTATTTCCCTACAAACTTTAATAAAATAGATATGGAATGAGATAATGTGGATAATAAATACACGATGCATGTGTTATATATGTATAATTTCCCAAGGTTACCTCTGCCTGTGTTACATGGATAATATAGGAGTCCCCACATATTATCCCATTCAGGGTCCCATTCAGGGAAAGAATGTAATTTGGAGTCTCACAGAACATAGAAAGAATAGATTTAGCTTTAAGTATCTGGGATGTTTCTTTGTTGAAATGCATATGCTGAGGAAGACATACTTTTTGTCGAAACATGAAATATTTAGGAAAAAACACAAAATCTACAGTGTTTCTGATATACAGCTGTAACTTGCTAAACTTGATCCAGGAAATGCTAACCTTCCTCGACACATCTATTCATTGCAAATTCAGTCGTAATATTTTCCTCTTATAAATATTGCATAAGAAATAATATCACTTGACTGTTTCTCAACAGTTTTATTTTTTTCTATTTATTTTGAAAAGTACAATATCTCTCTAGAATATTCAGAGTGAAGATCTTTAATAAGTTATCCAGTCTGTAATGGTCATCCCTGAATATATGTAAAATTAAGCAAAACTAAATATACTCAGTATATTATATTCACATAAACTTTGTATATGCTAAATATATTAAGATAATTATTCAATAGGTCAGGAAATAAAGGAATCAGAGACATGAAATTCTCAAAAAAATAATTAAAAAAGAAAAATGTAGATGATTGTAAGGAGTAATGTTGCTCCATTTCCCTAGGATTTGTTGTACTATCAGCAATCTTCCTAATAGATTTTGTATTTGTGGCTTTTTTGATTCCATATGAATTTTAGATTGTACTAGTTTGATGGCAAATGATACTTAAATATATTTTTAAAAATTATTTATTTTTCATCAATGTCCAGCCTTAGTTTAATCATGCAGTAGATGCAATTGAAGTGGGTTTGGGGATCCTCAAGTAAGAAACCAGAGGAGAGCATAGCAGTTTCAAACAGCAGCATCAACTTGCCTTTGACAGCTTTGTAATTTTCGTCTGCCTCAGCTTTCAGGTACAGGGCTCCACAAAGACGTGGTCAGAATTAATCTGTAATGTTTTGTTTTTGTTGTTGTTGTTTGTTTGTTTGAGAATTATGTATATTACATTGTAGAGTTGCTTTGCAGTGCCTGGACCTTCATGATCTGTTTCATGTCGGCTGTCCAGTTGTTAGTGGTTGTCACAATACAGCAGGATAAAAACACAAGCATATTGGAGATTGTTACTTTTTCAACATTCTTGTCCAAGATCTCCTTCATGAGCTTGCAGAGATTCTGAAATCTTGTCTTGCTCACCTCCATTTTTGTCTTCTCTTCCTCATCTTCTTGTAGCTCCAGCCCCATTTTAGTCACTGACACAAGACACTTTCCATTAAATTAATTGAGCAGCTGCATACAATACTCATCAATAAGCTCATTCATATACACGACTTCAAAGATCAACTTTCATACACAATCCACAAATGTAGAGGTGGCTACTTAATCTTTGTTCTCACCAGTGATACAGTAGGTGGACTTCTGTGTCTCCTTCATACAAGACACTTACTTTGACCAGGAAGTCATCTCATCTCCAGACTGAGGTATGATAGCAAAGGAGCTCAGAGAGGCTTCAGTGGTTAATGAAATCTTCATGAATTCAAAGTTTTAAATTCTTGGAGAACTTATAAAAATTCCTGTAGCTCTCTTTGTCTTCAGCCAACTCAGAGTGTAGCTCAAGGCACTTCTCCACAATATTTTTGTGGATGACTTTCAGGATCTTGTTCTACTAGAACAATTCTCAGGAAATATTCAGGGGCAGGTTCTTGTAGTCCACCACACCATAGATAACATTGAGGCACTCAGGTAACACAACAGTTAACACATACAAATTAATATTTCTCCTCCTCCTCCTCCTCCTTTTCCTCCTCCACCTCCTCCTCCTCATCCTTCACCTAGTTTTCCTCCACCTCTTGCTCCTCCTTCTTCTTATTCTCAAAAAGGTCAAAGGCAGCTCAACAGAGAATGAAGAACCACGCCCTGAATTCCAACTGACCTTCTTTGGAGACCCAATTGACTGCCAAATCATTGGTGAGCCTCATAGAATTCACCATATTCCTCTTGGAGTGATATCATCCAGGATTCTGTAGCTCCAAAGTTTCTATTTAGAGCATAATGTGCCCACAGAGGTTCAGTTAATATGTTTTTATTTTCAGTTGAATCTTTGAATTTTTGAACTTCCTTTGTGATATCTTTAATAACCCACTGGTAATTTAAAGTGTGCTATTCAATATCCATAGGTTCTGTAATTGCTTTTGGTTTTTTATTGATTTTAATTTTTGTTATTAATATCTAATTTTACTTTACTGGGATATGATGAAATATCTATCTAATTATGGTACATTTATGTACCTCACTCCTGACCTAAAATTAGATTTAGCTTAATGAAAGTTAGTTAGTTAGTTAGTTTTTAGTCTAGATGATGTAAAAATTTATGAGTGGAGTACCTAGGTCACATGTTATTAGTGTGCATATGGCTATCTTTTATTTTTCCAGTTTTGTTCATTTGTGACATTGAAATACCAAACCTTTGAAAAATATGTAATATTATATATAATTGTTACATCATCTTGATTGAATATTCCCTTTAGTAATATATGGTGGCCTGCTTCATCACTTCCGATCAGTTTTACATTGAAGTTGACTTCAGCGTGTTCAAGGAGAGCTATGCCAATTTATTTGCTTCCATTTCCTTGGCATATCAACACATTCATTCTTTAATTTTCTGTTCATCTCTAATTTTGTCAGTGTACAATGTTTCCTTGAAATAGCAGATAGTTTGACCTTGCTTTTTTATCCAGTTAAGTCAGTCTTTGTCATTAGTAGGAGACTTAGAACTGTTTCCATTTAGGGTTACTCTAGAGAAATGTTTACAGATTTTTAGTAATTGGTTGCTTCTTGTTGATATTCTGGTTGAATGCACTAGAGTTCTTTCTTGCATCTTCCATATTCATAATAGGGTTTGCTGACTTTCTAAATAGGGCATAAATGATTATTTCCTTGTCTACCTATACTCATCTTCTCTCTCAATTTGTTTATACTTTCTTGAACTCTCATAATCAAGACTGTCTTACTCCTTGTTATAGGATTCCTTTGACTGTCTTCTACTGGCTTAGCATTCCAAATTGCTCATTTATACTTTCTTTGACATGTTCTTTTTTTCCAAGGTTAAAAGATTTCTTTGCTAGTTATATGAATCTTCTGGTAATTATTTATTTTCAAAGTTTGAAATATATCATTACATGGTTTAGAATTCAGAGTCATTATTAAGTTTTAACATTCTGATGCACTTTCTTTTGTGAGTCAACTGGAGTTATTTTCTCATGATTGTAATATATTTTATTTTGTAGTTTGGGGATTCTGATTGTTATGTGTCATAGAGAAGTTAATCTGTACAAGAGTATTTGAGGTTCTATATGCCATTTCTTTCCCTATTTTTAAAAACCTATATATTATAATTACATGAATAATTGTTCCTTTAGTTTTTTCTCAGCTTCTTCTTAAATATTGTGAATTCTTACTTTATCCTCTGGGTTATATCCCAGAACTTTTGGAGCTGTGGTCATGGTTATTGTTTTTATTGATATCAAATAGTAATTTTTCTTTGATCCGACCATGCAGCATTGATATCTTTCTTCCAAAGTGCCTGATTTATATCCAAGACTTTCAACTATATCTAGTTTTTGATTCATTGAGTTTTTCATTACCAGTATTTCTGTCTATTTCATCCTGTCCAAATGTGCTGAGACCATTTTGGTTACATTTCAAGTGTTCAGCATTACACCAATCACTCTAGAGTTACCTTGCTTTGTACTTCAGAAGCCACTTTGGACCACCTATAGTTTTAGAGACTATATACCAGGTAGAGTCTCTGAATATTTTCCACTCTGTAAACTTTGAGGTGGCAAACATCTGAAACAAAGCATGCGTACTGAGTTAGGATGTGGGGGAAGAAGCAGGAACAATGAGATCTGCTATTACAGGCCTCAATCTGTGATTTGTGAGCTACTGGCTACAGATATTTTCACAGCTGGAATCTCCGGCTATCTGAGCTCCTCAACATCTCTGCATTCAGTGCTCCCTTGATCCATGCGTCCTCCTCACACAGCCATTTCCCACCCATTGGTCTGTGTAAGATGACTCAGACTTTCTGAATTGAAATTGTTCCTTTGTTCACGCACTAGTACAGCTGAATCTTAAACAATAGTTTTCTCCCAAGAATGTGCTCAGTCCTATCCCCCTGAGACAAGGGGATCACAATATCAGAACAGTCATGGTTTTAGCAGATCCCTGTCTTGATTGAGACACATGAGGGCAATGGCATTGTCCTCTAGCTAGGGCTGCAAATATGTTTCAGTATTCATGTCCATATTATATTTTAGATGAAGCATCTGTTTCCTCTCTTCCCAGTGGGGAGCCACTTGAATGTGTGCTACTTGCTAGTGTTTCCTAGAGTCCCCCTTCTGTTTCAACATACTGCTCCGCACTTCTATCACAACCTTTTTGATTTGCAAAATCGACTCTTTTTCATTTTAAATGAAATTCAGTCTTTATTGGCTCACTACTTTCATTCACTGCCAGGAACAAATGCACACTGTGTCCTTTCAACAGGCCCCTCCCAATCTTCTTTACATGTTTAAAATTTGCAGTATTGCCATGTATGCACACAAATGGTATTTTTTGCCTTATGCTAGAGTAGTGTACATATGCTCATTAGCTGTAATACAATTCTGAGACCAGGTGTTTATTATTTAGAGAAAAATTACTATGAGAGCCTTGGCATATATATCTTTATCATAAGAAATATTCACATTAAATACCTTTTCAAGTTACACAGAAAACTCATCAATCTTATTAAGACAGAAAACCAACTTTTTTTTTTTTTTAACTATAGTTAAGAACACTGAACAAGCCATCATATTGATTTTTATTTGCTGGCTATGGAATGAAATGCAAATGTTGCTCAATCAATGGAGACATTAGAATAAGAAATCAGAACTGGAAAGTTCAGAATTGACGATCTTTCAGCAGCTGAAGAAATTTCAGACTCAGGATTGTAGCGTTTTGAATGCATTGCCATGTATTCAACAGGAAGTAAAACTATGCTTGAGGCTTTATGTATGGAGGCATTCAATACTATTATGAAAGTAGTAAAAAAATACTTAAAAATATTTATTTATCCATTTTGCATTCAAATTACAACTCCCGATCCCTCCTCTCTTTCCAGTCTCACGCTTACACATTCTTTATCCCACTACCCCTTCACCTTCTCCTCAGAGAAAAGGGAGCTCCTTGGGTACCATGTCACC
This sequence comes from Mus pahari, assembly GCF_900095145.1. Classification (NCBI taxonomy): domain Eukaryota; kingdom Metazoa; phylum Chordata; class Mammalia; order Rodentia; family Muridae; genus Mus; species Mus pahari. The sequence continues at coordinate 7,735,090 of NC_034594.1, read as the reverse complement.
CTGGAACATCTGGTTGCCTTATGCCTAAGTGCATCCTCTCCTACTCACTCTCAACTAGGTATTCTATTTAGGGGAATGGGGTCCAATTGCAGGCAACTGAGTCAGAGACAGCCCTTGCTCCAATTTTAGTGATTTTTATTTGCTGGCTATGGAATGAAATGCAAATGTTGCTCAATCAATGGAGACATTAGACCAAGCTGCACATTTGCTACAAATGTGTAGGTGGCCTAGGTCCAGCCCCTGCATTCCATTTGTTTGGTGATTCAGTCTCTGTGAGCCCCCCCTCCCATAAGCCCAGGCTGGTTCACTCTGTAGGCAGTTTTGTGATGTCCTTGATCCCTCCAGTTCTCTCCATTTTTCACCAAGAGTCACCTAGCATCATCTGATATGGGTCTCTGCATCTATTTGCTGCTAGATGAAGCCTCTCAGGAGTCAGTTATGCTAGGTGCCTGTCTGAACCAGAGAAGAGTATCATTAATAGTGAACGATTGGCTACCTTGCATTGGGTATGTTTCAAGTTCAACCAGTCACTGGCTGGCCATTCTTTGCCATCGTTTATCTGCATTTATCTTGTAGGCAGGACAAATTTGGGGTTGAAGGTTTCGTGGGTGGGTTGATGTCTCCCTCCCTTCACTGGAATCATTTCCATCCCTGGCTACAGGAGGTGGCTACTTCAGTCTTGATATTCCCCCACCACCCACTAGTAGGAGTCTCAGCGGCTACGGTCACCAATAGATTCCCTGGAATCTCCCCCATATCAGATCTCCAGTTACTGTCAGAGATATGCCCCACTGATCACAGTTCCCTCTCCCACACCCTACCTGTTCACAACTGATCCCCATTCCCCTTCTCCTTATTATGCCCTCACCCTCAATGCCCTCCCTCGATCCACTGGCAATGACTATCAAAAATAACTTGATAAAACTCTGAAGACAAGTGATTCTGGTACAGCAACAGAATGAACAAATCTTCCACCTTTCCTGTTGGTTCATTCTATATTTTTCCAATATCACAGTACTGATTTTATAGAATCAGATAGTTTGTCTCATGGCAAGTATGACTATGGAAGATAGGGATTAGTTTAAAAGAAAACCTGGGAAAGTAAATTTTGCTCCTCTGTTTAATAGTATAAAATAACTTATTTTACTCTAATAGCCAAGAAGAGAAAAGAGAACAAACCATCCCATAAAGGAATGTGCCTATGAATGGCATACAAAATTTATGTAAGTTGTCATCTGTTCTTATTTTTGGAGAAATGACAATTGTAAACTGAAAGAGGAAGAGAGAGAGAGAGAGAAAATAAATAGTAAATATTGTTGTATTTTTCTGTTAGCAATATCATGGCATGAAGAAAATTGCTGGATTCATATATTCTACTTGTTTTCCACAAGCAAACTTAGAATTCTTTCTCAATTTTGTGCCACTGAAGTGATAGGATTTACTTCAAGTAGTTGTTTCCGAAATTGTTTTCAATTACCTCAATAAGTGTGTTCCTTCAGGCAGCTCAGAGTTTGACTTTCTTAAGGCGTGTATTTGTAGTAAATTGGCTCGCCAATGCCTTTGCTTGAAGGATAATACAGCAACTTAGACATTTTCTCAGGGTTGGCATGGTGGACAATGAATGTTTGGGCTATGAAAAAGCACATGCTTAGGATTACACATATTCATTCCTTTAGTCCATGGTATTAATTCAGAAAAATCCAAGATCAGATAGATCAAGCTTACTGTTAGATAAACAATCACAAAATTAATTATAAAGTATAAAAGTTGAACAATAGACATCCTCTTCAACACATAAAAATTATACCATTATATGATTCATAGAAAGGATTTTTTTAGTTTTTAATCTTAAGTATAGGCTAACTGAAAATACAAATACTACTACAAGATACTGAAAAGATACTACATTCATAAGAGAGACAATAAAGTTTCTCATGCAATTTGTCCGACTTATGTTATTAAAAAAGTAACTTTGCAACCTGTTGTATTAAAGAAAACTAACTGTCTTATTTGCTAATTATTTGAGCATTTAATGTGATTACCACTACCTACAAATATCCTTTGGCTTTCACAAGCATTGCTTTTATTTGCATTTCTGTTTCCTCACATTGTAACTTAGGAATGTCCCTTCAAATAATCATACCCTTTCACATCACTATGGGGTAGCACATAATAGACTCCATAAATTGAAAACATTCATATTGCTCTTCTCTATTAGCATACACACCCACAAGACAAACACCAAGGTTTGTGTGTGATGAGCATAAATATCTCCACCCCATATCCCTTTGTCCACAAAACTCAGTGAATCAGGATCCCAGAAACTTCCTATAACCGTATAACTAAATGGCTTCATAAGACATTCCTTACCTCTTCATATCTACCCTTCTATAATTGGGCTGTGCAAATTCATACACATGTGTAGGTTTGAAAAGTTGCCTAGCAACACAGCTCTCTGCAGGGAAGGTGAAGTACACACAATATCATTGCAGGCAGTAGAAGGTATAATCACTGGAGTAAATGTGTTATGGTGTGCCAAAGATGGGAAGAGCTGTGAGTTGGTTCTTTATTTGTACAGTTTTCCTGTGGAATGGGAATAAATAAATCAGAGTAGATGACTCCAATAAAGTTCATTTGTCATAAGTGGGAAAAACAGATATATGAAAGAGTCAGAATAAAGACATGGGTATATTAAATGACAAATTATATAAATAACTTAATAAAAGTATAAATAACTACTATTTAATAGGATTTTATTTTTAATAATGGACTTAATTGTTTATCATTATTTTTATAAATCTATAATTTTGAATCAAGTCCAGAGCATAAGACACATTTACCACAAGATCAGCTACTAAGCTATACTTTTAATTTAAAGTATTAATTATTTGTACAATGATCTATGAACCAATTAATTCATTAGCTATTTTATCACAAAAGAAATTGCAAATACAGAAATGAAATATAGGTCATTTTTTCCTTGTGATAAAAGACTCAAAATATGAACAAATCAATATAGAAATATTTTAATTAATGAAATCTAATAAAATAGGAAGGAATCAAAAAGGAAATAATACTGAAAATCCAATAAAAATAATAAAAAGGACTGGGTGTCCAAAATTGAATTAGATTAAAAAAATGCTTTTGACTTATTTTCATGGGGGTTTAATCAGAGGAAGTTGGAAACAATAAAAATTATATTAATAGTATAATTTATATATCACTGTGTTTAAGAGTAATCCATCATATGTTAAGGGTCATTTTCTTCTCTGCTTATCTTTATATGATATTAAAATATGAGAAATGAAGAATGTAAGGAATATAGAACAAAAGAAAGAAAGAAAGAGAGACAGACAGAAAGAAAGAAAGAAAGAAAGAAAGAAAGAAAGAAAGAAAGAAAGAAAGAAAGATAGAAAGAAAGAAAGAAAGAAAGTAAAAGTCTTTAAAAGATTAAGCCAACACTTTGAAGATTTATCCACTGGTATTGAGCTCCAAAGCTGCATTTTTGATTGGGTATGTTTTTCTGTGATGGTCTCTGTCTGTTAAAAGATGATAAGGAGTGAGGGCTACATTTATCTATGGGTATAAGGATAAATGTTTGCAGTTTGCTGTTAAGAATTATGCTGATTTAGTAAATTAGTTTTGTAGATTCTCTTTCCACTAAGCATGATGTTACAAGCACTAAATAGTTAGCTATGCTTCTGAGGCCATTCATGGTTTCCGTTTGGTTTAGCAGGTTATAAGTCTAATTGTAGTTTTTTGTTGCTGTCAAGGTATGTGTGACACTACTGTATCCTTAGAGTCACTGTGTCATGCTAGACTTTGATATGGTTCAGAGGTTCAGAGATGGTAGAATTGTTGTTTACTCCCTTCCTTTGGGAACATGCATGGTGCTGTCTGGTACTACAAATTCTAGTTCTCAGTTATGGACATCCATATCAGTCACAACTCTGGGATTTCTGGGCCCTGTTTCTGAAGTTCATGGTGTCCTGAGCAATAGATACTTACATTCCACCTTTGCAGGGAAGGGGTATAATGAAAGGCAAAGGCAATAGGCTATATCTTCAGGGAATCCCTAGTATGACCCTGGCCAGCATCTCAAAAGAGGACTTCTTATGTCTTTTATGTGTATATTGATAAGGCGATTCATGGCTCTTGAAGGGAGCACCATCAGTCCAGGTGCAGAAGGTTTACTAAAACTCTATATGTGTATTTATACATGCAGTTGCATGTATTACAGGTCTTATAAGGGAATAACCAATGGCATGATACTTGTGGACTTTCAGACATCTTTATTTTTATTTTACCCAACTTCTTCTTCTGTATTTAGTTCTCTCCATCTGCCTAAAGTGGTGTGGTTTTCCCATTTTCTGGATCAGGCCACTTGTATCTCACTATTCCTCTACACCTTCCCCCTACTTTCTTTTGTATTTACCTCAGTTGCTTCCCTAAAGAATCCCATTTCCAATATAATGAAGAAAGGTTCAAGGTGGTCTGTGGGTAAAGTGTTAAGAATGAGAGTCCTGTTGCCCTTAATTTATGGAAAACAGCAAATGAACTAAACACAACACAAACAAAAGAAAACAAAACACCTGTTTGGAAGCATAGACTGTAATTCTAACTCTGGAAACATAGCGGGGTGCTGAGGTTTGTCTGTTGCTATGTATTGTACTGCTAAGTGCAAGGGTGCCCCCAAGACCTTGTTACTCCAGGGATGAGAGAGTTTGCACATAGACCCAAGTGACACTATGTGACCTGGTTGACAAATTATTTCTGATGGGTGAATATAGATGTCTATAGCTGGGCAGAACTGGGCTAGGCAGGGCTTGGTGGTCCTGGCCTTGGGGTCAAAGGAGGCCACAAGAAAAGGGAAGAAAGTGAAAAGAGGATAAAGATGCCGTGGTTTAGGAGTAGAGTAACCATGGCTATGAGGGCTGGCAATTGAAATTAAAAACAGTCCAGATGAAACACACTAAGTAATAACTTGGGGTTATTGATAGGAAAGTAGATTCTAATAATATAGAGGGTAGATATTTACCCAGCACTAGTGATAATTAAGGTATATTGTAAATAGTAAAAGTTGTGTGTCTTTTATCCAGGAACTGAGTGATCAAAGGCAGGGTAGAAGCCCCAGATTGAAATTAAATATTCTCTACAATGGAAAAGAGCCTAGCTCAGTTGGTGACTTTCCAGTAGAGTGAGAGATCCTGTTTCACACACAAGTGTGTGTGTGTGTGTGTGTGTGTGTGTGTGTGTGTGTGTATGTGTGTGTGTGTGTGTGTTTCTCTGTACTATCTTATTTGCAAGTGAATACAGAACTTGATATAAAATTATTATCAAATGTTATCCCCTTTCCTGGTTTCCCCTCCGAAAACCCCCTATCCCCTCCCTACTCCCCCTGTCAACCAACTCATCTACTCCAGCTTCCTTGCCCTAGCATTCCCCAAGCTTTGAATACCCAAGATACAATTTGCAAAACACATGAAACTCAAGAAGAAGGAAGACCAAAATGTGGATATTTTGATTCTTCTAATAAGGGAGAACAAAATACTGATGCAAGGAGCTAAAGAGACAAAGTGTGGAGAAGAGACTGAAGGAATGACTATCCAAAGACTGCCCTACCTGGGGATCCATCCCATATACAACCACCAAACCCAGACACTATTGTGAATGCCAGCAAGAGCTTGCTGACAAGAGCCTGATATAGCTGTATCCTAAGAGGCTCTGCCAGTACCTGACACATACAGAAGCGGATGCTCACAGCCATCCATCAGACTATTGGACAGAGAACAGGGTTCCAATGAAAGAGCTAGAGAAAGCTGAAGGGGTTTGCAGCCCCATGGGAGGAAGAACATGAATAAACCAGTACCCCCAGAGCTCCCTGTGACTAAATCACCAACCAAAGAAAACACATGGTCGTACTCATGGCTCTAGCTGCATATGTAGCAGAGGATGGCCTAGTTGATCATCAATGGGAAGAGAGGCCCTTTGTCCTGTGAATTATTATCTTTTATAAGACCCTTGAGGTATATAGGTCCTCAGCAGGAGACATTCATAGCTTTGGCTTTAGTGTATCTAGAGATATAAAAGAGGTGCCATAACTTAATATTAATCTGCTTTTATTTATTATTTCTATTCATTTTTTTCCTGTAAGAAAACTGTGAATAGTGGTCAATTTTATTATATCACTTTCTTAGTGTTTGATAACATGAATTAGTGTTTTCACCACTAAGAGGGACCAACTAACGCATATAGACTTATAGATTTAAATATGTATCATTAATTCCATACCATCATAATTCTTGCTTTAATTGAGTTAAAAATGTTATATCATGGACCAGCAGAATCTCCTTTCAGTTGGTTGTGGTGTCCTTTGCATGATTATAATTGATTTCAATAGCATAGTATATTTTTAATTACATTTAAATGATTGCTTGTGTGTAAATATGTGCATTGTCTATACAGGCCAAAGGCATCAGATTTTTTGGAGCTGAAGATACAGTAGTTGTGCTCAGCTCACATGACTGATAAGAACAGAGTTGAGTGCTCCAGAGAAGGATTCTATACTCTTAAACACTGAGCCATCATCTGAGCTCCAAGGCTAGGTATTTTTATTCTCTCTTTCACCTTGTTTTGCACTAGAATCTATGCAAACCATTTTTTCAAAAGGCCTTGTAAAATATTTTGACTGTAAATTTTATTAAATGACAACATTTGGGCAATATGACAACTCATACTGTTAGTAATTTTAATTAGTAAGAGATTCTTAACAAACAAATTTAGTATGTATGATCACATATAGTACTACATATGCAGATATATAAATATATATGAAAACATATATAAATACATGAATACATTATATATTTAGTGTTAGGATGATTTTAATTTCAGAACTCTGGTTATTCTGCAGGCTTTATAATTCTTATCTCATTTTTTCCACATAAATTTATTTCACCAGAATATTCCTCAAAATGTTCGCTAACACAAATCCCAATTGAGAAAATATTTCTCTTTATTCACTTGTCTAATAACTTTTTATAAAAATATTTTGAGATGGTGATGTACCATTTTTACTGACTATTCTTGAACATAGTTAAATATTTTCAGTATTCTGAGGTTTGTACTCCATTTTGAAATTTGTATATATTTGTTAATATCTCTAATAAAAACATTTTCACAGTAAGTCAATATCCCTTTTATGGTATCACATTTCCCTTTTGAAAACTTGTTCAGTTTATCAAGTCTATGGAATTTTTATCAAATATATAAGGGTCTGCATCAGTTCTTGTGTTGTTATTAATGTTATTTTACTAATCAGTTTGGTTAACCAATATACTGATTTTATATTTCAAATGATTATTCTTAGTTCATGGGAAAAACTAAGAATATGAACAAAATATGCTTGAGAACAAATAGAAGACATGCAATAGAAAACCAACTCTAGTTAAATTTCTGGTGAGAAAGGAATGATGTCAGATAGATAAGTAGATAAATGATAGATAGATAGATAGATAGATAGATAGATAGATAGATAGATAGACAGAGATAAATAATCGACTCATAGTTACATAGATAATAGACCAATAGATAATGCTATATAGTTATGTTTAGAGAGATGATAGACAAACAAATTAACAGATACTGAGGAAATAGAAAAAAGTGGTGGAGAAGGAGAGAGAGAGAGAGGAGAGAGAGAGAGAGTGAGAGAGAATCTTGCCTTCATTAGAGAATATTTAAAAAACTATGCTATGTTGTAAAATTGTACTGTTTACTATAATGTGCCTTTATAAAGCTTTTGAAATATAAAATATACCCCCAAATAAATTCAATTCTGAAAAATACTGCTCTAAAAACAACACTAAAAACCTGTATTTGTTACAACAAATGCTGTCACTTTATTTTGCATAAAGTCACTATCCTTCTCGATTTCTACTTTGTTGGTTCTACAGTCTTCTTCCTACTCCATGCAGCATTACTCCATACAGTGGAACAAAGAGATCCATTTAGGAAGGTTAAAATACTGCAAATATAGCTTATGCTCCTCTAGCATCAACTCAGGCTTTTTTATAGAAAGGATTATGTCACCTAGGGAGGCATGCTCAAATATTGCTGTCACAGAACCTCTTTAAGCTCCTATCCTCAAATCCTGATCCTACATTCGGGTAAGTTAAGCAATGTGTGGATGTTACATGAACCATGTACAGGAGTTCTAAGACTAAGTTGCATTTTAAGTCATTTGTCAGCACAATTGAAATGAATAGAGTGTGCATATAAGTGAATGAAGTTGTACAGTGTGTCCTAACAAATTGAATCAACAATAAAAATCTCAAATTTACAATTACTAACCTTATGCCATATTAGTTATAAAGATTAGTAATGAGCTAAAAATATTTTTATAATTATTTTTATAAGAATATCAAAAATTATAACATCTTAGCTAAACAATTTGTGTCTTTGAGGTCCACTGTGTCATTAAAATTTAAAGTCTAAGTGTGAATGCTAAAATAAATTACTCTGTTTCAAATCTCCAAGTTTTTATATATTGTTTACTCAATTTAAAGAAAATTCTAACTGGGGCTGGAAAGATAGTTCAGCAGGTAAGATCAGTGACTCCTCTTCCAGAGGTCCTGAATTCAAGTCCCAGCAACCACATGGTGGCACACAACCATCCTTAATGGGATCTGATGCCCTCTTCGTGTGTTTCTAAAGATAGCTAAATTGTACATACTTATAATAAATGATATTGTACTCATGATAAATGTAATAAATATAATATTTAATAAATAATAAAATATGAGTGCATATTTACTATATAAATAAATAAACAATTATTTAAAAAGAAATCTCTAGCTACAGTCTTAAAAAAATCAGAAACACTTTCATAATAGAATTTTCTTATTCTTCCTAGGTTGTCATTTCACCACATTAAAATTCCATTTGTATTGCTTCTTTGAGTAACTTCCAGCTAATAATCCTCATGTGCATAACCAAACTCTTTCAGAAATGGTATTTGCATGTCAATACAATTCAAAACAGTCATCCTAAATACCTTCCTTATAACTCAGAATTCAGGACAATTTTTAAAGCAATTTATTTAAACTTTTTTAAAAGGACAATAAGTTCAATTTCACTTTGAAATTGTTGCAGGTTGCAGTGACCAGATATAGAATTTATTCTGGTTTTAATGTCAAGATGAAAAAAATGAAGATTTGGAAAGAGAATCATAATTTTCAAATATAAGTTTTGTTCTATAATCGTGTTATATTTCTTCACAGGATCCATGTGAAATGTTATTAGCATCATCCTTATTTGATTGTAATGAATTCTCCAAATATCTCATTCTCCCATCATAAAGGTATCTGTTTACTCTTAGCCTTGATATTCATCATGTTTACTATGTGTTCATAAGTACCAACACTTCTGTCTGAATACTTGTACCAATTATTTATCTCACCCCACTAATAATATTTGAATTTTAATTAAATTTGTAACATTTCTACAATAGAACGTTCAAGCCAAACCTAGCATCTCTGCATTAAATCCTAGCCAGTGATTATAGAAAGTCAGTCTCTATCTGAAGAACACTGTCTTATATGTCCCTGTATAAACAAATCACTTTGCTTCCAATAGTTATTATAATTTTATAGAAGTTCAGTTAAATCAGGAGAAAAATCACTGACTCAAATCAGCATGAAATTAAAATCTCACTCCACTCTGTTTTTCCTAATGCTGTAGTCTGATGTACTAAAAACCTTCTTAGATTACTTTTATTTTAAATCAAGGATACTGTATGCATTTATCATGGAAACAAACACCCAGCTTATACTTTCATGGAGTGAATGAATTCTGTCCCCCACCTTAGCAGCCAGCACATTAGGATTAATGTCAATTCAATTTGCTGTGTTCCATGACTTTATTTTTTTTTTTCCAATTAGAATGGCAAAACACATTTCTGGCTGGCCTCAGATTTCATATTTCACTGTCCCTCTCTTGGTTTCTTGGCTTTTCATAATCTGTAATAAAATATTTCACTTTGGTACCTATGGGGTATGTTGTTTATAAATCAAATATTAAAGATAAGTGAACATGCCATAAAATGATCCTCTGCTTGCACTATTCCATCCCTACGGCAACTTTCTGAAATGACAATTTTAGCAATTTTATTTCTTGGTTTTGCTCTATAACATTAAATATCAGACTATTTCTTGACTAGTGAACAGCAGACACTACTAATCAAGTTTCCTTTATGGTTAGTTCACTCATGAATCTAATACCTATTGTCATTTCTCTATATCTCTTGGCTAATTAGCAGAGGTAGATTAATTTTCAACTTTCATATATAAAATTGTTCTTTATCTTTTCAGTACTTAAGGGATTAATCATTTTCTTTACTTTTTCTATTCAGTAATTGATTTTCTACAATTTACACAGTAATCTTTTTTTGTTTTCCAAAGATTTTTTTATTAATTATTGTTTACATTTAAAATGTTTTCCCCTCCTTTTCAGTTCGTCCTCCATGAACCTCCCACCGCAATCCCCTCCCATTTGCTTCTATGAGGGTGTTCCACCACCCACCCACTCCCAACTTACCCGACTAGCATCCCCCTACATTGGGGCATTAAGCTTCCACAGTACCAAGCACAACCCTTCCTCTGAGGCCAGGTAAGGCAGTTTTCTAGTAATCATATATGACCATCTTTTCATATACATTTTGTACTTCAAATTACAACCCAAAATATTTGATAAACACACTTGTTTGCCTCACTGTTAAAATTGGGTAACAAAGAGGAAGCTTGAGATAACAATCTATATAAACATTTGGACATCCACTTCACAAATTGTAATCAATGTTAATGTCTAGGGAAGGAGTACACATGGAGGGACCCATGGCTCCAGTTGCATATGTAGCAGAGGATGGCCTTGCGGGGCATCAACTGGAGGGGAGGCCCTTGGTCCTGTGAAGGCTTGATGCTCCAGTTCATGGGAATTCGAGGGCGGGAAGGCAAGATTGGGTAGATGGATGGGGGTCCATCCTCACAGAAGCTAGGGAGGGAGGATGGGATTGGGGGTTTTAAAAGTGGGGACATGGAAAGGGGATAACATTTGAAATGTAAATAAAGAAAATATCCAGGAAGCTGGAGTGGGTAGGTTGGGGAGCAGGGCAGGGGGGCGTAGGGGGCCTTGGGGATAGCATTTGAAATGTAAATGAAGAAAATATCTAATAAAATAATTCAGTATGAAAACAACAGAAAAAAAAGAAAATACCCAATAAAATTTTAAAAAGAAAGAAATAAAATGAAGAGAAACATGGAGATATAGGCAAAACAGACAGGAAAGGAACAGGAGAACAAATTACCAAATGTGTACAGCCAAACCCCAAAGCCAAGAGACAGGTCCTCCTGCGCACAAAGCTCAGTATCCGTGGTTATCAGACATGACAGCTTTGTGAAAGGAGTAACCAGATTCAAATGTTTTAAGATGAGCTACATCTAATGAAAAAGAAGACATAAACTGTCTAGAGTACAACTGATCCTGCTATCCTTACTCGATAATAGAAGCCTAGTAATGGGACTGCTTAATATTTGGGGAAATGTAAGTATTTAATATAAGCTCTACTATTATTTAGCACAAGAAGGTGATAATTTAAAATATGAAAAAACAAAGAAATTAAGATATAAAACTAATGGTCAAGGAAGAAAACATTCTGTAGAAGCAGAACAAGAGAATATTTAATATTTATATTATCATGCTAGTAAACATGTAAAAGTATCCCTAAACATATGTATGTATACTAGGAGGTGGATTATATTAAAATGAAAGACATGAAAAACGTCAAATGGAAATGTTTTGTAAATGGACCAAAGAAGCTTATCAACTGTATTCAGAAGTAAATATTAGTTACCTTGAAGAAAAGTAAACAGAATTTTTCAAATTGAGTTGCAAATGAGACTCATAAAGGAATCAAGTGTTCCAAGAGTTTGATAACTGTAAACCACAAGGTTAGACAATGCAAATACATCAAGGAAATGTTTAAAATTTTTCCACAATTAAAAAGAAAATTGAAACATGAATAACAAGTCCAACACATTATTAAATATTAAATAGACATAAAATGCATTTCATGATATCATGTGAAAATTGTACAAAATGATAAAAATATTCTTTACAAAACTCCATAAAGATAACGTGGTTTTCTTCAAATATGTAAGGAAGAATGAATGAAGCAAAGCTTTAGTAAATTCTGAGAATGCTAGAAGAGAATTACATTGTGCTTTGAAAGAACATCTTCCCAAATGAAAGCCAAAAGACAAAATCTGTAAAACTTGAATTGAAAATCAAGACATGCTGTCAAGATTGAACATTGGAAGCATGTGAGGGATCAAATTTCTAGGAATAAGATAAGAAAGGATCAAAATAAAGGAGGATAACTTTAAATTCTGATCCCTTAAACCTTTACATAATACACCATTGTAAAAGTGATATTACATACCTCCTGACACCTTAGTCATTTGCAGTTGTGAATCACGTGACTCTCTTCCCATACAACAGAGATGGAGTGGGAAATTATATTAAGGTAGTGTTCTTGTATTTTTATAGCAAAGATATAGATATTTCGATAGGTAATATGAAGATACAACTGACATTTTTACGTCAATGTAAATCATAAAATATTAATACGATTAGGAATATTAAAACGTGTTTGTGTTATGTGTTCAAGCAACTGACTGCACATCTAGGCATGCAGGTATGGCAGACAGAGGTCAACATTGGGTATCTTCCTATACTGCTTTATAACTTAGTTTTGGAGAGATTGTATCGCTCATGTACCTTGGAGTTAATTGGTGGACACTTTTGTCTGGCCAACAAGCCTCCAGGATCCTTATTCCTCCATTCCCTAATGAATTACATATAAGCACTATGCCAAGTAATTTAAAAATAAATATGTGTACTTATGACTGGACTAAGCTCTCTGTACACAACAAGAGCTCTATTCAGTAAGCCATCTGTGAAACATTCAAAATTATTTTTGAAAACAAAATATAATATAAATTTAAATTCTTACTACAAATAAGAAAACAAAGTAATCATTCAAATAAAGAGTAACAAAAAATAGCATATTTATAATCTTAAATATATTAATGAGCTATACAAATGATATCATAGGTTGAATAAGAAAGGAATAAAATAATTTTAAACATACATAAAAGCCAGGTTAAATGAAATAATAGAAAATATATAAAAGAATACTTATATGATTATAATACTTATATGGTTAATATTGAAAATTAAAGTAATATCCAATAATATGGAAACATATGGTGTATATTACATAACAGGTATGACAGAGCAAACACGTTAAATCCAGCATCTAAGCTGCATGTTTCTGGCACACTCTTTTAATCCAAACAGAGTCAGGAATATTTTGGTAAGTTCAGTGCCAGCCTGGTCTACAGAGCTAGTTTTAGGACACTCAAGGCTACATAACGAAACTCTCAGAAACAAAATAAAAGTCAATGTTCAAGTAATATACATAAATATAAAGTCAAAACTGCAGTTCTCTAGGGTAATAAATTAATGTTATATCAAAAATATCAAGTAATTAAAGTAATTTTTGGAGATAAGAATATAATTTATAAACATTGTAATAATAAAGCAGAAATAACAAAAGTTAAGAAATAATAGCAATGATTCAAAATTCTTTTATTGTCTAATTAAGGTTCCTATTGTTTGATAAAACATCATAGCAGTGGCGTGTTCTCTAGCCAAAATAATAAAAACAAAATTACAACATTTTAACAAAAATAGTTACAGACATTAATTTCCTTCACACTTCATAAAATATACATAATATATTCACAGAACAAACCGCTGATATTCAGTAACTTTACTTGATTCTTATTACTAAGGACTGAAATCCCCTTTTTTCCTAAGCTTCTTCCTTTCAAGGGGGACTGTCCTAAGGTGTACCAGTCTCCTGTACAGCCCAGGTCAGCAATCACTCCTCGAGATCTTTACATTTAACTGCACTTAGTTTAGAACATATGACACAAAGGCACACACACACACACACACACACACACACACACACACACATCAACTTCTCCATTAGTCAGGGTTCTCTAGAGTCACAGAACTTACAGGTAGTCTCTATACAGTTAAGGAATTTGTTGATGACTTACAATCTGCAGTCCAACTCCCAACAATGGTCAGCAGCAGTTGTGAACAGAAGTCCAAGGATCTAGCAGTTGCTCAGTCCCACAAGGCAAGCAGGCAGAGGAGAGAGAGAAAGAGAGAGACAGAGAGACAGACAGAGAGACAGAGAGACAGACACACACACACACACACACACACACACACACACACACACAGAGAGAGAGAAGTGTATGGAAAGGGAGATGAAAGAAAATAAGA
>NC_034594.1:7713707-7720279 GCF_900095145.1 Mus pahari | reverse complement strand
TATATATATATATATATATATATATATATATATATATATATATATATATATAGTATATAAATATATATAGTATTACTATATATAGTATATATATTATATATTTTATATATAATGTATAGTAAAATAATCCATTGATTTTTTTTATCTGCAGTGTGTTCTGTAAATTGATTGATACCCTTCTTTTCCTCCCTTGTCTTTCTCCCTCTCTCTTTTCCTCTTCACCTTGTCTAATGATTTTGCTGTCATTGTTGACACTGGCCAGTTCTTCTATATAAAACTCCCCTCTCCTTTGCTCTTCTGCTTTTGCACTCTGTCTGATGTGTTCCCATTGTTCTTTAAGATATTTTTACTCTGGACACACTGTATAGACTAAACATTCTGGCTTCCTGCTGATCTATTTTCTTTAAATTGATTGTATTCTTCCTTTTAGCTTTTCTTACAGATTTGTGCATCCCATAGCTGTTTTCAAACTTACAGAGGTGCATTCTGTTTCCTAAATTCACAGGTTAAGAGAGCTCTGCTCTTGCTGTTTCTCTGACGAGGGTTTTATCTGAAAGGAAGTAATGGGACTTCTGAAGAGCGCTGATACACTCTCCTGTATCATTTTATTTCAAATGTTGCTTCAGTGTATGAGGTAGAGAACAGCCATTCTGTACTCACATCCCCCAAAAATATATAAATTCCCAAATCTATATCTGATTGTTGATAAGGGTATCAGCAATCAGATATATATTTTTTAAAGCTAATTATAAAATTTACAATATGTAATCATGATGACTTACTTCTTTTCTGGAATCTAAATAGCATATTGCTTATATCTATCTCTTTGTGGAAGTCTGGAAGCAAACTTTAGACGTTTCAATTATTTCTTCCTTTGTTGTCCCTTTCTCCCTATCTATGTCTTGTCCTGACTTTCACCAGGAAAAAAAGTTTCAAACTTTACTATGCTCTCATGCAGTGTATATAGCACAAGGTATATTTTTCTCAGTTTTACATATCTGCATATTTCACACACCAGCTTTGCCTCTAGAAAATGTCCAATGTACAGCAAATTCTTCCCTTGTGGTTCACCACCATTATCATCCCACTAAAAAATGTTGGAAAAAAGTATATACTTTATACCTGCTTTCAGAAGAGAGGAAGGAAGAATGGATGGAAAAAGGAAGGAAGGAAGGAAAGAAAGAAGAGAAGGGAAGGAAGAGAAGGGAGGGAGGGAGGGAGGGAGGGAGGGAGGAAGGAAGGAAGGAAGGAAGGAAGGAAGGAAGGAAGGAAGGAAGGGAGGAAGGAAGGAAAAGAAAGGCAGAGATAAAGAAACTTTATGTCACAGGATTTAAAGCCTTATAATATGACTTTAACATTTTACCAGATTACACATGACTCCAGTAGTCTCACAGTCATAAACAGAAAATAATTTTTCTATCTAACAAAATTACACGAAAATGTGTTGAAATTATACCTTCAGAAAAATCATTTTATTTCCCTCAGGCAATTTCCATATTTTATAAAGTATATAAAAATCATGGTACTTCATAGAGGGGCTAAGAGGATTAGATCAAATGAGGCATGGAAAAGAATTTAGCATTCTGTCTGGTACTTACTAAGCTTTGAACAAATTTTATGCATAGATGTTATTGCACATTACCTCTTTCATTCCTCTGCAAAATGTTGTGGGCTGCAACAAAGTTAGAAATTAGCACTACTTATTTATAACATTATTATTCCTACATTAAATTAGCCATTGGACAATTATTCAATAGTTCACTCAATAATTGCATTTTTAATCTATCTACCCTAAAATTGAAGTAATCTATCCACTCTACATACACTCACCATATATTTAAAAATATAATTTTTGAATTATTGGTCATCAATTTTGTTATTTTTACCTAATTTTAGAGTTGTGATTTTTCACAAGATTTTTGAAATCAAGGTCTAATATTATTGGTGTGTTTCACATTCTCCACATACACCTCTATCTGATCTCCATTATTAAAGCATCTGAAATTCTTACTGTGTAATGTCACCATTTTCTCATGGCATTTTCAACACGAAAGAGCTTTTTGCAATGTAGTACTTAAGCAATAACTGAAAACACTCCACACCACAATCTGATTGATTTGTTTGTTATCTGGTTGATTCATTTGTTATCTAGTTGATAATTGATGAGTTAATTCCTTATTCTCCTTCGTTCACAGAACAATTGAGAAACCAATCTGTTGCTAGGAGGTGTATCCAGTTGACCAGATTAAGTGAACGTTATAGAGCTAAGCTAGGAGGTGTATCAAGTTGACTGGGTTAAGTGAACGTTATAGAGCTAAGACTACATGTGCTTTTGCAGCTTTGTGTGTTTCGCTTGTAGTTTTGCCATCAATGTTTCAAAGCCTATATTCTGAGCAGCCTGACCACCTGAGAACATACAAAATCCTTGAACTCCAGGTCAGTGCTTGACACTTGCCTGAAAAAACTTTAGAAATAATCAGAAATAACCCTAAAATGGACTTAACCCGAGTTTTGCTCTAATGCTAAGAAATATCTAGTTTAAAATTATTTAAAATTCATAGCTTGTAGAAGTCAATATAAGATATAACAAAAAAAATGTTGTAACAAGTTTTACTGAATATTATAAAGGAGGGTTACCGTATAAAACTTAATTCCAAATTCCTTCTTGTACTTTTATTCTCATTTATAATCACAGCAATTTTAGACAATGAAAATACCATGCAAAATTTTACTTCAGTTTCAATAGTAATTTATCAAATAATTTACATTGTAAGTGTGGATGTTCTTGTTCATAGTGGTTTTTGGTTTTGTTTTGTTTTGTTTTGGGGGCTTTGGGGGATTTGGGTACATGAATAGATCTATGTTACAAAATCTAATACCTTAAAGTATTCAGTATTATATAAAAGCAAGCTGTGTTTTATTTCAACAATAGCATGGCAGATCACATTACAGTACTGAAGTGTATCACCTGCTTTCAGTAGGAGGTTCATCCTTGTTCAGGGCCCATTACCTCAGTGACTCATGTGACATTAGTATATTGTGTTGTTAGTTGTGATCAACTTAATAGATGGCATCTGGAAATCATGGTATATGCTTTGTCAGAGAAGACTTTAATAGCTCACACTACCTTCAATGTCTCTCCTATTAAGAGGATGGCAGCATCCAGATAGGGCTGCCCATCTACCTTGAGCTGAGGGTAAAGAATATATATTGTACACATCCAAGAAGCTTGTGATTGCTGACATAAGGCATGAAGGAGATAGAAATATTTGCCCTACTACACACCACAGTGGTTAGAAAGTGGAAATGTAGTGCTAAACTTTGTCAACCTCTGACCACAAATAAGTATAGAGTCACAACTGTATGGTTATACTTCCCAAATCAAACTGTGTGCACAGTCCAAAGTTAAATGATGATTGATCACGATAAAGATGTTCTAGAAGTCATGGAACTAGTCTGTTACTGGTTGTTACCATTTTTTTCTTGGCTCTCTCTCCTGGGTGTTTCTATGCTACAATAGAGTTTACACATTATGGCAATCTCATGCATGGATTACAATTAGAAAAGGTTTATTTTGAAAATTGTCTTTGCCTTCAGTAGCATTGTCTATTTATATTGAACTAACAACTCCCCACCTTTTATGTTAGCTCACTTTCAAGTACTTTTAAAATGATGCAGATTTTTTGATGTAGTTGTCTCATAAATATTTTTCTTGTGGTGCTAAATGGTCCACTTCTCACTGACTCCCTTCTAGGTAAGTCTCTGGCACTTAGCTTTCTGGCCTGAAGGTTCTCAAGCTGCTTCTCAAGGGACAAAACCATCCGAGTTAACCTAGCTGTAACTGCCACTCTCTGAACATTTTGTTATTTTGTGAGAGAGAATTGGAAGGAATAAATGCACTTTATTCTTTCTGTATAAAGCTACCATTGTCTTGGTTGGATAAGAAGAAGGAAAATGTATTCAATTTACAACATTTATTAAAATTATTTTAATTAATCCATGCTTTCTGAGCTCTGTTCCTAGAGTAAAGGGTACATTCTCTGCACTGGGTTTATTAAAACCCTACATGAGTGAATTACCCTCTCTGTTCTTTCTCCTGTTGCCATTGGGCTAGTTTGGCCATTCTTGGATTGTAGTTCACCTGCATTTGGACATGTTTACCCCGATTTATTAATGGTGTTTTACCATATAGCTTCATATTAATCACAGAATACCATCTGGTAGGAGGAAGTTGCAGTTAATTTTTGCTGAATCTAGTGGGAATATTAAAAGACAGCATTCATCATCTTACCCTTTGTAAAATGAATAGGAACAGAAGCACTAAACAGACTTTAAACTTACAGCACTGTTTTCTCACGTTTACTGAAGTATGTGTGTGTGTGTGTGTGTGTGTGTGTGTGTGTATGTGTTATACATGTACACCTATGTGAGTATAGATATTCATGGCAAGAGTCACAAAATAACATGAAATATCTTCTTTCATTGCTCTACCTTTTATAAATTAACTATTTTTCTTTTGTCACACTTTTTTCTGTGTATGTGTGTGTGTGTGTGTGTGTGTGTGTGTGTGTGTGTGTGTATGTGTGCTCACTCATACCCATGCCATGGTACAGTGTGAAGGACAAGAATGACTTAAAAAGTCAGTTTTCTCTTTCCAACATGTGGGTCCTTGGAATCAATATATTCATCAGTCCTAACCCAACTGCCTTTATGATCTCAGCTCTTTCACTTATTGAGAAAGTTACCAAATTTAGGTAGATTGTATTCTGGGATTACAGATGTACACGCAGACTTTTTTTCATGCGTTCTAGGAATAAAAACGTGGACTCTTATGTTTGTGCATCAAGCACTTTAACCAGAAAGCTGTGCTCATAACCTCCCTGAATTGATATTTTGAAGGCAGCTTTTTCTAGTATAAATTTTGTTCTATAAAGGTAAAGCAATTAGCACACTTTAAAAAAATATTTTATTTTCTTGTATATTAAATTTAAAATTTGTAGGAATCAAAATTTCTCTTATTGTCTTCAGATTTCAGCTACTTCACTTCTTTTTGTTATTAGATCTTTTCTTTATTTACATTTCAAATGCTATCCCCTTTCCTAGTTTCCTCTGTGAAAATCTCCTATACCCTCCCCCCTTCCTCTGCTCCCACACATTCCCACTTCCTGGCCCTGGTGAACAACACTCTACTCAATGATAACCTGGCCAAGAAAGAAATAAAAGACTTTTTAGAGTTTACTGAAAATGAAGCCAAAATATACCCAAACTTGTGGGACACAATTAAAGCAGTTCTAAGAGGAAAATTCATAGCTCTGAGTGCCACCAAAAAGAAACTAGAGAGAGCATACACTAGCAGCTTGACAGCACACCTAAAAGCTCTAGAACAAAAATTCACCAAATTCACCCAAGAGGAGTAGACAGCAAGTAATAATCAAATTCAGGGCAAAAATCAACCAAGTAGAAACCAAAAGAACTACACAAAGAATCAACCAAACCAGGAGCTGTTTTTTTGAGAAAATCAACAAGATAAATAAACTCTTAGCCAGACTAACTAGAGGGCACATGGGCAGAATCCTAATCAACAAAATAAGAAATGAAATGGGAAACATAGTAAGAGAATCTGAGGAAATCCCCCCCCCAAAAAAAAAAAAATCATCAGATCCTACTACAAAAGGCTATACTCAACAAAACTGCAAAACCTGGATGAAATGGACAATTTTCTAGACAGATAAAAGGTACCAATTTAAATCAGGATAGATTAATGAAGTAAACAGTCCCATATCCCCTAAAGAAATAGAAACAATCATTAATAGTCTCCCAACCAAGAAAACCCAGAACCAGATAGGTTTTGTGCAGAGTTCTATCAGACCTTCAAAGAAGACCTAATTCTAACTCTCCTCAAACTATTCCACAAANTAGANACAGAAGGTACTCTACCCAATTCGTTCTATGAAGCCACAATTACTCTGATACCTAAACCACAGAAAAACCCAACAAAGAAAGAGAACTTCAGACCAATTTCCCTTATTTATATCGGTACAAAAATACTCAATAAAATTCTCGAACACAGAATCCAATAACGCTTCAAAATGATCATCCATCATGATCAAGTAGGCTTCAGCCCAGGAATGCAGGGATGGTTTAATATATGAAAATCCATCAACATAATCCACTATATAAATAAACGCAAAGACAAAACCACATGATCATTTCTTTAGATGCTGAGAAAGCACTTGAAAAAAATCCAACACCCATTCATGATAAAAGTCTTGGAAAGATCAGGAATTCAAGGCCCATACCTAAACATAGATAGCAAACTTAAGGAGGAGATAGTTCTTCTTGTCATCTTAACTGTGATCACACTGTGAATGGCTTACATTTCTTGATAAGGCTTTAAGTACATAAAGGAGGGGAAGCATGAAGCATGGCAATTAGATGTTGGAGATAGGGTTGGAAATCTGAACTTCAGAACAATTCTTGAGGCTTTATTAAGATACATGTGCACACACACACACACACACACACACACACACATATATATATATATATATATATATATATATATATATATA
>NC_034594.1:7708888-7713643 GCF_900095145.1 Mus pahari | reverse complement strand
AGAGAGAGAGAGAGAGAGAGAGAGAGGATAGTCTGTCATATATTTTATGGTTTCTTTTATTATTTTTTCTAATTCTTCATTACTATTCTTTGCTGTCAACCTTGTCCTTCATAAAATGTGGTTAATTACAATGCAGTTTTGCTAAATTGTGGCTTTTAAAGATTCCCCCATCCATTTAGTGCTGAGACATCTTGTTCTCCAGTTCCTAATCCAGAGATCTATAAATATGAATTTCAGTCTGTCAAAAACTATCATATGCTTAATAGGACCCAATTCTGATGACAGTGCAATGGAGAGAGAACAATTAATAAAGCAGCAGATCTCTGCTTAGGTTTTACTCTGAGCAAAATGTAAATATATAAGTCTAATGACTACCGTTTCTTATTTTCAAATTAATTTTTTCTATTCACGAATCATTATATTGCTATTTTGTGGTTGCTATGGCTTTAGCAATGAAAGATAAAGGCAAGTGAAGTTGTGCTACCTATGGCACAAAATATACAATTAAATTCTAAAAGCATGAATTTTGCCCAACCACTATTAGTATATATTTATGTACCCCTTAAAATAAGTACCTATCATTAAGGTTAATCATTTTACATCCTTTTGAGACCTACATTTATAGTAAAATTAAGGTGAGAACCTATTATTTTTCCCTTGAGTTTCTGTCACCTACTCAGTTCCTCTAACTACCTTCAGGATAGCATTTGGACATATGTGACATTCACCCTTTTTCGCACACGTTATTGACACAAAGCGTGCATCAACACTGGCACTCGACAGGAGAATTTATGAAGTTCTACAAAGAGAGTAAGGTAGAAAATAACCCATAAGATAGATAATTTATGGAGAGAGTAGGAAAGTGAGGGGGACAGAGGCAGAGGGAGGAGGAAAGGGTGAGGGAGAGAAAATGAACAATACGAATGCAACAAAATATTAGAATAAAAAAATACCTTTGCAAACAAAAGGAAATATAAATGTTGTTTGCCTCTTTCCTTTACAATTCTTCTGTAAAAATTCCAGATAATGTAGACCATCCTGTACTAATTTACTGTAAGGAACTACCAGACTAATGACTCATTCTCCATTTCAGAGCATGCCCACAGTTCAGTTAAATTATCCAATCATGTTTTGATTATGAAGCCCTGAAAATGTCGTTTTGCCTTCAGCTGTAGGTTCTGACTCAGAACCATGTTGAGCTTCAACTTCTTTCCAATTCAATTGAAATAAA
Organism: Mus pahari; assembly: GCF_900095145.1. Classification (NCBI taxonomy): domain Eukaryota; kingdom Metazoa; phylum Chordata; class Mammalia; order Rodentia; family Muridae; genus Mus; species Mus pahari. The sequence continues at coordinate 7,712,412 of NC_034594.1, read as the reverse complement.
AATAGTGATTTCTGCAACTCCATAACATCACAGATTTAACACCTGCTATGTTACCATATGTAACAGTGACTAAACCTGGATTTAATCGCCAGGGACACAGCAACTTAGGCGAGCACCTTTTACTTTCCTGGCAGTAGGCAGCAGCTAGACACCAGTGTGTGGTCCTGGTGACTAAACATACTCCCAGCTGAGTTTTCTCAGGAAGAAGTGAGAGAACTCAAAAAGGGAGAATTTCAGGGATTCCAAATTCTTGTCTGGTAAATCCCCAGACACTTGTTGTGGGACCTTGGCAAGGATTAGTGACTAATGAGGCACTGGAAGGCTCTTGCTTGGGTTCTGTTTCCTAACGTAAATAATTAATTTTTTTTACATACTTTAGCTATAAATTATCTCTACTAACATTTAACAAGATTGAAGAAGGAACTGTGAACAACCCTGACTTGTTTGGCCTCTATAGTGTTCATGTTTCTAATTACCACACAGTCTCCATGAATTTAGACACTTAAAACACTTTTGAAAAAGGAGACAAAAAAACAATAAAATCATCTTGTTTAGAAGGATATCATTCTGATGTTGTTTGTGATAAGTTATTTCTCCCCATATAAAATTAGTCAATTTAATCTGTATATGTATATGTATATGTATATGTATATGTATATGTATATGTATATGTATATGTATATGTATATGTATATGTATGCATTATGTATGTATGATAACTTTTTTCAGTTGAGGCTTCTTTCTCTCAGATGGCTCTAGCTTGTGCCAAGTGGAAATAAAACTAGCCAGTAGAGACTTTTTAATTTTTTCTTCTATTATTATTAATCATTCCATTCCTTTATATCTCAAATGATATCCCACTTTCTGGTTACCCCTCTGCCGTCCCCCTATCTTACATCTGCCCTCCTCCCCTCACCTTTGCCTGTATAAGAGTGCTACTCAACCCACCCACATCTCTTGCCCCACTACTCCAGCATTGGGATGTCAAACTTTCCCAGGAACAAGGGCCTCCTCTCCTGCTGCTGTCAGGCAAGACCATCCTCTGCTACATATGTATCTGGAGCCAAAGATTCCTTTAGGTACACTCTTTGGTTGGCAGTCTAGTCTCTGGGAGAACTGGGTGGTCAGGCCAGCCTATGTTATTCTTCCAATGGGATTGCAACCCCCCTCTGCTCCTCCAGTCCTACTGTCAGCTCCCCCACCATTTTGCCCTATTGATAGTGTCCCTTGCTTTACAGAAGCTTTCCAATTTTATGAGACTTTTAGAGACGGTTTCTGTGGATTCCTGAGTTGCATGGGATGTTGTAATACTTTGTTTTGACCTAGGGAAAAAAAATCTGTGTTTTCCTTCTCACCCATGTAGTCATCAAGAAAACATCTAGTAGTTTAAACTTGTTATTACCTTCCAGAGAAGATTCTACGCAGAAAGTCTTAGTGAGCAGAAACCTTCATTTTTGCAAGATAATAATGGTCAGAGGTTGAAATCGGAAGTCCATGTTTGCCTGGATCTTTTCTGCGTATCTCTCATACCATCTGTATAAGAGATCTTAATTTCTCTCTCATCTGAAAATGAGAATGGGTTTCGTTATTTGTTCCTTGGCTTACAGTCTCCATGAGCGCTTACTAAAGCTCACAGATTATGGAGGCTCGCCACCCTTCAGAACTGTTTATCATAAAAGAAAAAAAGGGAAATTTGGCCTAAAGTAAATTTAGTCATTTATGCCTCTTATTTATGTGTAAATAAGAATTCATGGATAAATATGTACGTTAAGTATTAGTATCCTTTTACTAATATACCACTAATTAAAGCAGCAGAAACTACAGGAAGTAGGTTATGTTTCCTGTCTGGATGAACTAATATGAAATTTTGTGGAAATGAATTGAAAGAAAATATTGTAAGTAAAGACTAGAAAATCCAAGTAAAATATTACTAGAGATACCTTCTCTTCTATATGTTGTTCATACTCTTTAATAAAGAAAATTCTGTTTGAAGATTTATCTTTTTCATATGAATATAAATGGAAGAAAAGAACTTTGATTTATAACTTTAATCCCAGATAATGAGAAATGTCTTATCTATAAAGATATTTCAAGCATTTATACTGCACATATACCCTGACTTTCAAATATAAGCCAAGCATTGTATATTGCTTTTATTCTCTGTAGATCATGGATAGTGCCAGCTAGTGAGTTTCTCTTATTTGCTTTCCCTGGATTCTAACTGTTTGGTGTCAGACACTGAGACATGGGACTGAGGTTCATATTTAGGTTCTCCCAGCATCCCTCAGTCTCTACTGAGCATGCTCTCCCCCAACTCTGAACTTTTCAGCCTTTCTTCCAGAGGTTCTCCCCTATATAATCCAGACATTTTGGTCTCTTCTCTTTATGCTTTTCTCTCTGAATCACATGCACTTCTCTTTCTCACTTCTCCTCCCTTCTCTCTTCCTTCCCATGGTGATTGCCCTGCCTCCTCCCTTGGGGCCAGTGTACTCACCTACCAGAGAGTAGATTCACAATGATTGACATGGGATGGGTAAGCCATTTTGGGTGGATCCAACCCAGGGCCGGTGGTCCTGGGTTCTACAAGAAAGCAGAAAAATAAGCATCACTCTTCCATTCCTTCTGCATCAACTCCAGCTCCTAGATTCCTGTCCTCCTTGAGTTCCTGTCCTGACTTCTTTCAATGATGAACAGTGCTGTAGAAAGTTAAGCCAAATAAAGCCCTTCTTCAGATAGTGGCTTTGGCCATGATGTTTCATCGCTATAGGAAACCAGATATAAACAAGTGACAACTCTTCTTTAGTGTCTTAATCCCCTTGGTTCATTATAATAATATTTGTGCAAGTTGCAAATTATGTGGGAAAATACCTAAAATGAGAAACAGGTGATAGAAACATTGGGAAAGCCAGAAATGGCAGAGCTCTATAATAAAATAATATTTTCAGGACATGGCAAAGCTTTTGCATCCATGAACTCACAGCAACTTGATAGAATGCCCAAAACCTGCACGAGATCAAGCCAGACAGAACCCAGTGTGAATAGCAGTGTCTTCCCTTGCCCAGTAGCTATTGGCAATCGATATTTGCTAGGATAGGGAGTGCCACTTGTCTTCCAAGATACAGTTCCTAACTGGATGTTCATGCTTTACTTGCTGGTCTTACACACCTGCACATACAGGCAGCACTAAGAGTATGTTTGAAAATTGAAGAAAACATGAAGTTGGGAAGAAAAGGCAGTGAGGGGCAGAATGAGAATGGGAGGGGAGTAACTGCAGAGGGTTTGATCAAAGCACATATACATGTATTATATTCTGAAAGAATAAAATAGAGCAATAAAATAGACTGGAAAATTGGAAATGGAGAGGGAAATTTTAAAAGGGGGATAGAAATAAGAGTAAATTTTCCATGAATTCCAAAACACCCATGTCTTAGTCAGGGTTTCTATTCCTGCACTAACATCATGACCAAGAAGGAGTTTGGGGAGGAAAGGGTTTATTTAGCTTGCATTTCCATACTGCTGTTGAT
>NC_034594.1:7705416-7708809 GCF_900095145.1 Mus pahari | reverse complement strand
CCTCCCCCCTTGATCACTAATTGAGAAAATGCCTTTCAGCTGGATCTTATGGAGGCACTTCCGCAACTGAAGCTCCTTTCTCTGTGATAACTCCAGCTGTGTCAAGTTGACAGAAAGCTATCCAGTACAACCCAAAACAGCAGTAAATATATATATATATATATATATATATATATATATATATATATATGTCCAAGCAGAGGAGGACAATATGTCACAAAACAGGAGAAAAACAAATATGGATTATCTGCATCTGTATTAGTTAGGCCCAGTGGAAGAGTTAGGGGAAGAACTGAAGGAACTGAAGGGAGTTGCAACCCATAGGAAGAACAACAATATCAACTACCTGGACCCACAGAGCTCTCAGGGACTAAACCACCAACCAAAGTGTACATGTGGAGAGATCCATGGTACCAGATATGGAGCAGAGGATGACCTTATCTGGCATTAGTTGGGAGAGAGGCCCTTGGACCTATGGAGGCTCAATGCTCCAGCGTAGTAATATGCTAGAGAAGGGAGGCTGGAGTGAGTGAGTGAATGGAAAACAACAGCAACAGCAGCAGCAGCAGCAGCAGCAACAACAACAACAACAACAACAACAACAACCCAAAAACATGGATTACTGTTCTAGGTCAAGTTTAAAGAACCATGGTTAGTATTTAATGGATATACTAGCTTACTCCTTGGAATTTCCCTGTATGTTTAAATGTGTTCATAGATCTTGATGTATTCACAATTCAGGTTGTGAATATAAGACGTATTTTCTCATTGAAGATCAGAATTTTCATAAAACTGAATATACATGAATATATCTAATAACTGTATCAAGTGACACATTGTGATGGTTAATTTTGGTGGTCTAACCAGGTACATCTAGAATCAATTAAAAATCAAGTTGCTGGGCACAGTGTGAATGATGTTTTTTATTAGATCATATTAAGTGGAATGAAGCATCCTATATTGGGCCACATCTTCTGATGGAAGCAATTTAAAAGACTGTAAAAGGAGGAAACTTTTCTTTTGACTCACTGGCATGCTCATCTACCCTGTTGCTGAGAATTCCCTTCAGTGGTATTATAACATACACTGTAATGTAGTATTCTAACATACACTGAAAACAAGCATCTCTTTTTCTTGAAAATTTCCAAATGCCAATACCAGATTGGACCTACTAAGACAACCAGTCTCACAACTTGAAACTCTACTTTCCCATTGTTGGATGACTAAGAGTACACACAACCTGTAAATTACTCCTACAGACTTCTCTCTGTCTCTGTCTCTGTCTCTCTGTCTCTCTGTCTCTGTGTGTGTGTGTGTGTGTGTGTGTGTGTGTGCGCGCGCGCGCGCGTGTGTGTTTCCCTCCTTTCTTCTTTCTGACTGCCTTCTTTCCTTCCTTTCTTTCTGCTGTGGAATAATCTGCCTCACTCTAACACATGTCTCTGACACCATCATACTATGCCTTGTCTCACACTTCAAACTAAAGGATGCACATAGCCACAAACTGGAACCTCTGAAATCATGCAGCAAATAATTCTTCCCTCCTCTTAACCGATAAACATGTTTCTAGGAGAAATAATTCAGTACTAACTATTACCTGACTACACATGTGAAGACAGAGCAATACCTGAGGCCTGGTTTTATCCTCTGAAAATCAGAATTCATAACACCATGGAATTAAATTAGCAAAAGTTATCTGTGTGAACCCATATTCTGTGCCATCCTAATCTAATTAAATAGCTGCTTAGAACATGTAGTTACTAAATATTTTAGGTACACTAGTACTGGAGAAGATTCAAAACTATTTTTATTTAATTTGCATTTAATTGCCAATATAAGGTAATGAGTAAAATATTGGTCATTCATGCCATCCTTAAAAGATTAACTGGAAAATTGCAATGTGGTTATTAAGATAATAATCTACAATTAGCTCATGAAATTAGCAGTGTTCCAATATTCATCAAGGCAGGTTTTGGTTATCTTCTTGAGAATTTGTCATGTTAAAGAAACACATAATTTATAATTAAAGAAAGAATATATTAGCAAAAATGATAATATTTACTCAGTCTTAAATATTGATGTTTTGGTCTTATCATTTCTCTTGTAGCCTAGTAAAATAATTAAATTTTCCCATAAAAGTTTTTCTGGTTATTCAATTTATTATTTTAAGGGAACATTTATTACTTAGTTTAAGAATATATATATATATATATATATATATATATATATATATATATATAAATCTGTATGACAGTTTGAGAAATTATTCATAGAGAAAGCATCAATTAAAATATCACACATTTATATAAGCTATATTGTAGTAAGAGATAAAAACACAATCAATAAGATATTGAGGTGTGAATATTCTCTTCATGCAGTTAGCTACAATAGTGTGTGGGGGCAAATCAAATACCTGCCCTGGGTCTTGGTAAATCCATAAAATATATTTCAGTTCTGTAATTCTGTATACTTGTTTTCAATTGTGAGTCCCAGAAACATATTTAAAACATAGCTGTGTTGTTTGCCACAGTTGTACTTTCTAGAACTTGGATCCTTATGGAAGAATTAATAGGAGCCCGGAGGCAGTTTCCTTTAAGTGGGATACTTTGTCAAACACTCTTTGAGACCAAGTTGTTGAGCATAATCAAAGGCAGGCAAAGGAGACTTGGGCTTGCCTTACAATAACTTGTAAAGCAGACTGCTTAGAGTGGTGCTATAAGACACTCAAAACAGCCTTAGAGCTAGGCAACAAACCAGATGAAGTATTTACCATGGTGAGAACTTAATCAGGTTCAGAAAGCAAGATGAAAGTCCTTGTATAGGCCTATGCATTTAGAGTTTAACTATTAGAATTTTGGTGCTAAACTGAAAATAAATTTTCTAGATTGTAGAAATGAACTTTATAAATATGCATTTCCATTTTAATAAATGTGTAAGTTGCTCATGATATCACTAATTATCAGGTTTGAAATTGTGAGAAAGACTGATGCTATTTATGGGGACAATGACTATATAAATGATGAAAGATTCTTTTGGAGAAACCATTTGCAAAGAGTCACGAAAAAAACTAAGGTTTTAGGAAATTGAACTGAAAGAGAAATCAACACACTTTCTGTAGTTTTTAACTGTTACCATTGCATACACAGTCGTAAATGCAACCTGCTAAGGTCATTTAGTACTTTCATATGGATGCCATCCTGCAATTGGATAACTTATCCAAGGGCTCATCCCTGGAGAAAGCTCATCATCCCTCAGCAACAATTATTTTCATGCAGTCCTTCATCTTGGGGGAGACTGCTGTGATAATTTGCTCACCCATGTTGGTGTGTATATAATTCTTTAAAGAAATAAAGAAATAAACATACACACACACATACACACACACACACACACACA
>NC_034594.1:7703598-7705401 GCF_900095145.1 Mus pahari | reverse complement strand
AGAGAGAGAGAGAGAGAGAGAGAGAGAGAGAGAGAGAGAGAGAGAGAGAGAGTCTAGGAGAGAGAGAAAGGGCCTATTTCACCATCTAGACCTCACCTAAACTTTATATAATTATTATTAACTTAAATGTATTCATTAATTAAATTTGCATTGAAATGGTCAAAATATTAATTACATCTCAGTGGTACCAATAATTGTGTAATTTCTGGGGAGACATTGCATGTATACATTACAATGTCATATAGGAATTTCTATGGCTTTCATGGTTTATTTTTTGCCATTGCTATCATGGTTTCATGAGCTTGGAACTTGTTCCAGAATATGTCATTAAGTTGGGAAAATTATTACTATATCAGACCTTGTTAGGTTGTAAACTGTGGCCCTCATAAGGGAATGGTGAATATCTCTCAGGACTCTAGTCAGTAGCCAGGAGCAAGCTTAGGCTCTGGACTTTTCTAACTCCCTATTTTACCATATTTCCTTGCATGAAATTATTCCCTTCCATATTGTCATACAGCCAAGAGACTTTGCACAGAAGTCAAATTACCAAGGCCCAATTCTGGACTTTAGCTTCCAAAATCTTTAATGGTTACAGTGATTTTAACCTTAATTATTGAATGTGCATGTGGGGGTGAGAATGAACACAAACTATTTTGGGGTTTTGTTTTGTAAAAAATTTTTTTTATCTATGAAAGTAATATTTACTGGGTAAATGAACATCTTTTACTTTTTTCTCATTGCAGAAGTATTGTCAGTTTAAAGCTGCTAAAGAAGACCGTCACATGTCTTAGGAACCTGACCACTGATAGCTTCCCACACCCAGGAAAATGATCCCAATCCCATGGACATATTGGATAGCAAATTGTCCTCAAGTGTTAAAAGTAAGTAAATAACTTATCATAAAAAAAGAGATATGAAGTCAAGAGACAGATATGTTGGGGGCATGTTGAAAAATGAAAAGGTCAATGAGGATTATTATAATAAATATATATTGTGTATATATATGAAGGTTTCAAATATTTAGCAAAAATTAAAGTTCAACCATTGCAAATCTTGTGCTGCTGTTGTTATTCTGAGATAAAGACCTACTATCCATGCTGGGCAGATTCTGACTTCTGATCCTTCTGCCTCTGCTTACTAAAAAAAAGTATTAAAGATATTATATACCAAAACCAATCTAAATTAACACTTTACATTTCTTTCATAGAAGAAACTTCTAATTCCGTTTTAAAGCAAACTTCATATTCTTAAGAACCAAGTATATTGTCAGCATCAAATGAGTATCAGAATTTTCCCACTCCATTTCCACCGAGGAAAGCAAACTACTTTCTTAGCTCACCCAGAACTTTGCATCTGTTTAAAAATGAAGAGAAAGACAGTGAAGCAGAACAATCCAATAGACCAGAAGAGAAGTTTTCATCCAAAGACCACAATAAAATATCTACCAGACAAGGGCAAAGCTGTGGGAGTCATAGGCACTCTCACAGAGAAGTAAAAATCTTAGTCACTTCTTCATCTTGAGAGTTCATGTTCACAGCATCATTTAGAAGATGTATGATAAGATTGAATTACTACAATTATCAAGTATGGGTCCTGAATTGTCTTCCAGTGTCTTGAGTTTGTTTCTCATTGGAACTGATGTTTAAATTGTTGTGAGTGGTAGATGCTTGAAAATGGAAAGATTGAAAAAATATACCATCACATTAAAAATGCCATTCACAAACACCGAACTGGATGCTCACAGCCAGCTATTGGATGGAACACAGGGTCCCCAATGGAGGAGCTAGAGAAAGTACCCAAGGA